>NC_074714.1:51765134-51890134 GCF_947242115.1 Biomphalaria glabrata
CCGGGACCATTGGGACGACAGTCCAGAGCGCAAACCACACGAACAGGCAGAAGTAGTAATAATAGGCTATTAGTTGCACTCTTAGTCTTATTACTAGATCTGTCCTTGCATTTTTGTTTTGCTTGTCTGTATTGACTATTTCTATAGCTGGTGATTATAGTGAGAACAAAATTTGTCTAGGCCTAATTTATTCGACATGAAACGTAAGGGGACAAAATACGTTTTGAAATGTATGTTTCAGTATGTTTTAGACTTACCAATTGAAAATTACATGAAAAATACCACAATCCCCTATCTATTTCTAAATTCTTTGGCAGATATTTAAGCCCACAAAATCTAGATTTTTGTTAATATCAACTAAACCTGACTAAAGACATGTACTGAATGAAAAGAAATGTTTTTAATTATATGCATATTTTCAAAAACAAGTTAACGACTGAAATTCAATCATAAATATTGAAACGTGTGGGCGCATTAATGTATATTGCAACACAATAAGAAATAAAACATTGCACTTACATGATGATAAAATATTATTTAGAAATAATAAAATTATCAGTGATCAGAACGAACTGTTTTGTTGAGACGGCTTCAACAGTCTGTAGATGAAAGGCTCAGAGAAGAACAAGCAGGTTTCCGAAGAGGCAGATCATGTACAGAGCAGATTTTCGTTTTACGAAATATCATAGAACAAAGTCTTGAGTACCAACAACGGCTAACGATCAGTTTTGTGGACTTCAAAAAAGCGTTTGATAGTGTCCACCGAGAATCACTATGGAAAATAGTTAGAGAATACGGTATCCCAGAAAAATTCGTCCAGATCCTACGACACCTTTACAGTCAGTCTAGTTGCTGCATTAAAACAGAAGAGAGAACAAAAGAGTTTTTTACAATCGAGACAGGTGTGAGACAGGGGTGCATCTTATCTCCCTTCCTTTTCCTCCTAGCCATCGACTACATAATGAGGAGAGCAATGAACCAGACTGCCTTTGGTATTCCATGGCATGAACAACTCCGATTGACGGACTTGGACTTTGCTGATAATGTTGCACTACTCGGGGCTACAAATAAATGCATTCAAGAAATGACGGAGAGCCTAGACAGAGAGGCACCCAAAATTGGCCTCCGCATAAACTTGGATAAGACTAAAATTATGCGAGTTGGATATAAGGCAAAGGGTGTCCCCGTCAGACTTGGCGAGTCAAAGCTTGAAGAGCTGGACAAGTTCACGTACCTTGGCAGCATCATAACAAATGATGGAGATGCTTACCATGATGTAGCATGTCGAATAGGAAAGGCAGGGAGCATTTTCCAAAGGCTGCAGCCTATTTGGACTAGCCAAGCCATTGGACTCGAGACAAAAATACACCTTCTCAACACAATCGTCATTCCAACTGCTACATATGCATGTGAGACGTGGAAGTCATCTGTCAAAATTGAGAAAAGACTAAATGTGGCTCAACAGAGATGGCTGAGACGGATTTTGGGAGTCAGTTACACAGACCGGATCTCAAACAAGGAAATCCTATGCCAAACTGGGAGTCGAACACTTAGTGAGGTTGTGACTGAACGTCGCATGAGGTTTGCGGGACATGTTCTACGTCAAAATGAATTACGCACACCAAGAGTTGCGATAACATGGAAGCCAAAACGAGGAAAGACGTCCTCGTATTACCTGGCGACACACCTTCATGGAGGACCTCAGAACAGTGGACACCAGGTGGGAGGAGGCTTCAGACATTGCCAGTGACAGATCATTATGGAGACAGCTTGCCGCCCAATGCGCCGAACGGCGCGGGAGGACCTAAGTCTAAGTAAGTAAGTCAAGAACGAACACTCTTACAAAAATGTGATTCAAAGACTTTATAGGCCTACTCCTGGGAAGTTCAATTTTGTTATGTATTTAGAACTAAGTTCTTGGGCGTTACATAAACTCTGAATCGAAGTGAAAAGTAATGAACCATCTCTCAATTATGCAAACCTTGAGGAACAATCGCTTTGTCTTTTCGAGGAGCAATTAAATTGTCTTTTGTGTTCTTGCGGTTTGATATAAATAATGGAAAAAAAAACATGCAAAATATAAAAAAAGAATTTTGTAAAACAAAGCTTATATAAAGGCTAGCCAGGAAAACCATTGACTTGGCAGAATTTAGGTCATTGGTTAAAATGCATGACGCGTAGGACGTAATCATCTTTTTTTTAAAGTAACATCTGTATTATATAAAATAAGATAAGAGGGGGCATTACTGCAATATCACTCAATACTGCAAGGTTTATCTACCTGCTTCTATATAAAGCAAAATTGATTGATTACCATAAATTAATTAACTGATAGGTTAATTTCCGGATTAATTGTTGTCATCGACATTAAATTATTTTTCTTCTCCAGGTAGTACTTGTGATCTCCGACTCTGAAATCTTTAGACAGAAACGCGATAAGCTCGTGGAAGGCCTTGAAGAGCTTTCCAGGCAGAAAAGAGTTAATGCCGGAACTGAGCTGTTTAGACAGAAAAGAATTGATCCCAATACTGAGCTCTTCAGACAGAAAAGGACAGACACGGAAAGTGGGCCAGATTTATCCAGACAGGAACGATTAGAGGACAAAAGCGAGTTGAATCTAGCTAGAGAGAAAAGATCAGACGATGAGTCGATTCCACCTAGCAATAAGAACAAAAGGAACACTGAAAAACGGGCAGGATTTCTACGAGGTCTAAGCGATCGAGAAGTCTTCAGACAAAAGAGAGCCGAAAGTGACAATCTGCTCTTCAGACAAAAGAGAGACGAAAGTGACAAACTACTCTCCAGGCAGAAAAGGGTAGAATATTTTGTGCTAGAAGAAGGCGAAGGTTTATCAAGTCAAAAGTGAAATTGATAAAAGAGACTTCTTCTATGGTTACGCATACATGTCAAAGAAAATATAGCGTCTAAAGTTCTTCGATTCAACTCATCTATTCAGAAACATGAATGTGCTTTGAACAAAAACATATTCTGTTAGACAACAGAATCTAAAATCATTAGGCCTACATTTAGATAAAAAATAAGATAGGTTCTAGTCATTCTAGATTAATAATCATTATATTTTATATTATAATGACTCGAGTAGTAGCGATTAACATTAATTAATATATTTGAAAAAAATTTCCTATTACTGTACTAATTTTATATATACGGTAGATCTAGATGTTGTAATGTAAACCAATTCAATTCTTAATTTTTTTTAAACTTTCTTTTCTCTCCCTGTAAATATCTTTTTGTCTCTTACTTTATTGTCAAATTTTTGGAAATAAAAGAAAAATAACCTTAAGCAAAACATTATTGAGCCAGTTCCTTAAGTAATGTCTGTAATCTACAAGAAAAGATTAATAGAAATATTATTTAAATGTTTTAAAAAGATATTAAACACTTTCATATAAAACCAGAACATTTTTTAGAAATTAGGTTTAGAGCCTAAGGCTAAGCCTATATTATTTTTATTTATCAAAAAGTATTTTTTTCTGGCACTTTGCTAGGTTCTTTATATAAACTTTGTTTTTTTGTATTTGTATGGTCTGCTTATAATGTTGTTTGGTCTTGTTAAGCTTTTACATTTTTCTATGTTTTTATATCAACTTTATCATGTGGGGTTATTTAAAGCCTAACATAAATATAATAAATTATGACTCTGAAAAACATTACAAAGCAATTTTGGTTTATGCTTTTTTCTTTCTTGAACATATAAACAGTTGTAACTGGATTATAATATTTCAACTGATTAATAGACTCCATTAGTCAAACTATGTTCATAACATATAATACTTAATTATTTATATTTTATAAGTTGCAAAAAAAGCCATTTAATGTCTTCCATTATCCAAATTAATCTAAACCATATAATACAAATTGCAACGTTAGGTGATGACAGTCAGTCTTGACAAATTCTGTAGTGTTTCAATATGTCCTGCTTATGTTTCATTTACAAATTTGATCATAAAGCTTTTTTAATTAAAATCTAGTTTTCAGCTCCCTGGACTAATGTGTCGGCTATTTCAAACAAATGCATGCACAAAAAAGGTTAGGTAGCCACTCTTCACTTTAAAAAAAGAAATCCTACCAGCCACACCAAAACAAAAAAAAAAAAAAGCTCTAGATCAAAGATACCCAATATTTTTTGGTCTTGGCCATATAGAGCTCACACAGGAGAGGCATGGTCCAAATCACCCCTGAAATCATCAAGTCCAACTGACCCTTCACTGCTTCATGAACAGTCTTAAAATGTGCATCAAGTTTCTTAAGTTCAATGTTAGAATCTAGAATAAAGACACAGAAGCACACAAACAAATTCTGATATTGTTACTAAATATTTATTGAATGGATTTCATAACATGTTTATTTTTTTTTTAAAGCACCAAGCAAAGAAAAATAAACAAAAGACAAAAAAAATTATCCTTTGACATTTAATGCAAAAAATATAAATAAATAACATTGAAAAATATCAGCAACTGTCAGTAAATATCTTATGTATTACATTTCATGATGAAAACATAGTGACACAATTTAGTTTTATTGTAACTTAGCTAAACAATGAACTTTGACATACAGTTAAAACATTTGTTTTTGTAGGCTAATTGACTAAAATGTTTTCTACATTTAAATTTTGTAGAAACAATTTTTAATAGTTTAGAAAAGCTTTATACAAGTAGAAAAAACAAACAAACTCTGAACTATTACAAAGTCTGAGACTGACTATCTGGCTCTGTCTGTTTCATAATTTGCATTCCAGTAACAGAATAATGGACATGTATACATCAGTCAAAATGAAATTTCACGATTAAACAAATATTTATCTCAATGTATAAGAAAACAGAATATTTCAATATCATATAATACAAAAGTCATTGAACATATTTTAGCAAGAAAAAATTACATTTCAAGTCATACATTTCAAAATATTATTGATGATATAATACGAGCAATACAATATTTCAGTCACAAGGTGGAAAATCTATCATCATTATACATATGAGGGACAATGGAAATCTACCTCTGAAGATAAGTGCAGTAGAAAGGGTAGTAATATAAACCCAACCCTCCTGATAGACATCTGCTTTGTCAGTGTTAGAGGTGACAAAATGTGTAGTCATAGCAAGGTGTACATAGCCATGTGAAATACTGCACTTTTCTTCAACCTCGTATCAAAGGCAATGTGTTATACATGTATTATCATCAGCTAATGCTCAAAAAACAATCATTCAGTTTTTATCACTGAAAAACAATCATCTCATTAAGTTTGATATCTAAAAAAAAAATAGTCACAAACAAACAGATATTTGTTTTGCAAATGTCACATGATCAGATCTATACACAATCAGACCACAGGTTTTTAAAACAAGTCAAAAACATGAACAAGGGCATCAACTCTAAAGTTGTGATTGAATTTGTTTTACCTTTCTTTATGGTAGTCCTACCATGGACAGCAGTTCTCTACTTGCTTGTACTCGCAGGGTAGAACTCTACTTATCCACAGCTGGGACCCATAGCAAAGAACATATAGGGAAGGTGTCATCAACATCATTATTTAAGTTGGGATCTATCTGGGGCCCAGTGCATAAAACATATGGAGTGTCATCAACACTATTGTTTAAGTTGGGATCTAAAGACACTTTTTAATCCTCAAGAACATATCTTCCTTTGTCATCGACAGCATGATACATTCACATTAATCATTTCTTTGTAAAATACCAGAACAACAATATAATAGCAATGGTATTGTTAGAAAATATGTCTCTTTGTAAAACAGTAGTACTCTATTACCATTCAAACATTAATGAACTATTGATAATCTTTCACCATTTATCCTTCTTGATCACTATTATTTTTATTAAATAAGTAGTAACTAATTTCTCCTTGCTTCCCATAAATCTACATCACTGGCAAGAGTTAAATACCCTGGCAATGCTTCCCAGCCTCATTATAGTACTTGGATGGAAGAGGTCATTAAAGGAGATGATTAGAGACCAACAGGGAAGCAAAACAGAACCCCCTGTTGGGTTGCCTAAGAACTAAACCCATTGCAATGCTGGAGATGGTAGAAAGCTCCAACAAACATATTTACACACTGTTCCTCAAGGGAACGTTTTTCAATGGCAAATACCTGCATGGCTGATGCGGTACAGAGAAAGAATATAGGGGAGTTTCCTTGGTGTGCTCAACCTTGCCTCTAACTTGTGTCTTGGAATTCAAGCCGCCATCAGTAACAGGGATGTCAAAAAATTTACATCTGTGTAGATCCTTCCCAGACGGAACATTTTTTTTAAAGACAGGTTGATGGAGGCAAGCTTCTGTGAGCCCTGAGTTCCAAAAACACTCAACTTTTAGGACAATATAAAGAATTGAATACACATGAATTAAAGTAAAATTCAAGTTATGTTTCTGTTTCAATTATTACATTCAGGGGGTATCAGAAGGCCAAAAGTGCAGTTTTGATTTACAATAGTTATAACATAACTTTAAAAAAAAAACTTTTTTTTTATTTTAGAGCAATGAATATTGTTTTGAACTATTCTTCTGACATACTAAACTAAAACAATGTTACCAGAAAGAAAAAATAATCAGAGTTTTCAAGGAACATTTTAAACAAGATAACGATCAATCATTCTGTTTTACAGACTGAAAAGGCTATACATTTAGTCAATATTTATAACATTTTAATTCATTCGACAAAAAAAGAATGTAATGCATTTGACAAAAAAAAAAAAAAAAAAATCTCTATAAAAATAAATATTTTGTACATAAATATTTTGTGTGTTAAGTTTCATCCTTCAATAGCAGCACAGTAACTAATGGGATTTAGTATGAATACTTAGAACACTGATAATGATGTCAACACAACAGGAGGTCAAAGTCATCACATGTTCTTCTAGAAAAAAAATATACACAACACAGACCACAATAACAACAACTGTAATATAGTTGTTCTTTGTCCGAAGTGAAATCTAGGAAATGGTTTAACACTATATGCACAATAAGTGTGTAAACACCACGCAGGAGTACCTCTATTGTTGACTATTCCTTAGAATATATCTTTTGATGAAAGCTATATTGTTCATTCTGATTTATGTAGGTATTCCTATGAGATAGTAAATTGATAACTAGGTCATGACTAGACAATAGACAGTGAATATTTATACAAACAACTTTTTTTTTTTCCTGCTATGCACTTCACAGAATAAAAAATATGCTAAATCTGGATCGAGTATAGAATGTTTTTTTCATAACAAGAGTAACTTTTTTCTTCATTGAACATGTAATACCATTTAGAGTAGTTCTTATCTTATCAATTATTATTGTAAGAGAACTTAAATGTCATACATGTAATAAGTGTTAATTTAGTCATACATAATAATTAGAGACTTAAAATCTGCTAATTAATAGTGAACACTTTTCTATGTAGCCTAACTTAAACATGAAAAATTAAATAGCTGCTTCTGTTTTGTGTAGATTCCATAAATATAGAAAGCTGATAAATTTTCACATTTGTGTCATGTATGCTATAATTTAAATTTATTAATCTACTGTGCTAAATTATTATCTCAGAAAATTATATATAAAAACATATCCAGACTTAGTCTTTATTTAGCTGCTAGGGGTTCATTTATTATTACATGCTCTAATTTAAAGAAATTCCTTTTAGCAAAAATTGAGATTATGTTGAAACACTAATTTTAATTGACACAAAAGGATGTTTTGAATGTGAGATCTAGTTTAGATTGAAATTTGTGAGCCAACAATCTTTAAATGTGACTTAAACTTGAAAGTTGGCATTATACATGCGACCTTTCCTTAGGCCTAATATCAGTTTGAACATGACATGGTTCCATGGGACTTTTGATGCACATTAAAGGTTTGAATGTGACATTAAAACTATATTCACCACAGTTCAAATTTAATAACTATTAATGTAACATCACATGTTTATGAAGGAACAGCAAGACAGTTTATGATGCTGTGTCAGCACCAAAGAACTGGCCAAGAAAATTGTCTTGTGGATTTATTATAAAGAAAGACTTTGACATGTATCTCACAGGATTTTAAGGAGACTAACATTTAGAAATGGGTTAGTTCATCCTGAAATTCTGACATTGAGTCATTGGGAATAGACTCCCGTTTGGTATCAACAGAATAATCCATGCTTTCTCTTCGGTCTTTCTTACTGCCTAAGGGAAAGTTGGCACCATGGCTGGTGTTGCCAACTTTGTCGGATTTGGTTCCATTTAAGTTTGGATGCCAACTACTGGTTGTATGAAGCTGATGTGGGTGTGGATGACATCCATTGCCACTTTTTATAGCTAAGCTCATTTTTGTGCTCATCTGACCACTGAATCCACTTCCATTGCTATTGCTTTGAAACCTGTTGTCAACTGCTTTGGATGTGTAGTCTGAATTGCTTGATTTGTATGGGCCACGCCTTCGCTTGAGTGTCCCTGTCTTGAAAAGCTGTATCCATGCCAGTTTGGCCTCTGGGTTGAACAGGCAGCGAAAGACAAAGATCAGGAAGCCCTGCAGAGAATTGCAGATGCAGAAGATGTAGCTGAAAACCAGTTTAGCTTCATTGATGGCCAGGGGCCCAAACACCCACGTGATTCCCAGCAGAAACATCACTGTAAAGGCTCCTCTGATTTGTGCAGGTGTGATGGTGACAGTCTCAGTGGTCAACTGCTGCTGTGGAGAAGTCAAAAGTTGAATTCATGGAATATAATAAGACACACACTCATCCAGTTTTAAACAAGTGCTTTTTGTTTACATGTTTCAGATGTTTCTTTAGAATACAAAATTATATTACACCTCCAACCCAAAACTTCTGTAGGATAGAAAGGGGTTGGCAGTAAGTAGGGTTTGAACCCAAGATCATCAAGACAACAGTAATGGTTATACCATACTGGTATAACAAAAAATAGTTGTTAAAAAAATTAAATTTTAAATATCTAACTAAAAAATATAAAATTTTAGGGCAGGCTTGAAGAATGCATTTGTGTCTTCCACTAAATAAAACATAAAAAAAAATATGTAAACATTTTAAAATACTTTGGGTGATTAAAAAAGTCATTAACAGTTGGAGAAAAATCCAGTTGATTATAGTGAAAGTTCTTATTAAATTTCAAATGTTTTAAAAATATTATAAAATGCTTTCAATTAATCTGTAAATATGTTGGTCTTTTTAGAATTAAAGGGAAGTCATCCAATAAATATTGAACTTAAGAAATATTTTCAGATAAAAATAAAATTACCTGAAATTTGGGCTTCAGAATGACTCTTGATACCATAATGAACACTACAGTGTTAATAAGAATAATGAGGCAACAAGGGGCAATCAGGGCACTGTAGTAGGCAGCAGCATTTTGACTGGTAAGGAAACAACTGTAAAAGTAAACAAAAAAAAAGTCATTTACATAGAGTCAACCACATATACTAAGGTTATTAATCGACAATTCGAAGTGGATTAACTTTTCTGGGCAAGCCTGTAAAAAAAATGTGGACATTTGTGTTATCGTTAAAGCAGAATATCAAAAAGTAGAAATGTGAAAAAAAAAAAGAAATATTTTTGGTTTCAGATGATGCTGAAGCGCACACTTAAAATGGTTGAAGTATAGCAGCTTAATCTTAATTTTCAACACAAACATGTTGTAAGACTTGGCAAATGATATAAGATGGAAATTGAAAGGTATAACTTAATAAAAGCCACCCTTTAATTTTGAAAACTAAATCCAAGGACTTAAATTTAGGCATCTGTCTAAAAACTAAAATTTACATTTAACACTGCCTGTAAAAATGGGAGAAGTTGGTAGCAGTATGCTGAACATTTTTGTGAAACACAAAATTACAAAAATTATTTCAACTCACATTTCTCTTGGCTCTTGATCATTATGATAGCTGTAGATATCTACTGCAGCAGTGATGCCAACTATCAAAAGTGGTACTCCTGAAAAGTTTTTACAACAGATGACTGTTACGGTCGTAGCGCAGCATGGTGTGAATGACAAATGGTGCGAATGTGGTTATTGATGGAAGGGAGGTTTAAAAAAGAGGAAGCCGGAAAATATGGACATGAACAGAGATTTCAATATTATGATTACATTCTTTATTTATAAGAACATTAAAGTGTTTATAAAAATAGAACCTGAGAGTGTCTGCTTATTTTTGAAGAGTCTTGAGCCATAACAAGTTGTATTATCATAAATAATAACAAGTAAAATATAGTAATATTGTTTGTGTTTTGTTCAACTTAACTTTCTCTCAAAGCCTGTTAAAATATATTTCTACAACAACGGCTTAAGTTACTTGATACCTACCCCAGGCTGCTATACATCGCTTCAGTAAGTAGTATCCTTCATACTTTGAGAAGACTGTGACAAGAGCCTGATACATCTCAATGGCTTCAATTAACATCCACATGAAGGCTCCAAGGATGAAATAGTGCAGGAGAAGTGCCACAACCACACAGCCAACATTACTGCATCAAACAAAAAATGGTCAAATGATGTGCAGGATTCTTCTTAATAAAATTATATATTTGTATCCATTAATATATTAGACATAAAAATAATATAAAATGCATACAAAAAAAGGGGAATATTTTTTTTTCAATGTGTATAATTTGTAAACTAATTTTGTTTTAATCCATACATTACAAGTAACCTTTCATTTCATGCAACCTGATTATAATAACACACAAATCTACAATTTAATCCAAAAAAAAATAAATGCTAACATATTATTCTAACCCAACAACATTACATATATCTTTTAAAAAAATCTTTAAATATAACTTAAGTTGGACATGTTTGTTAAATTTATATGTTCCATACCTAAAAAAAAACAAAAAAAATTGCTTTTTTTTTTGTGTTTTTTTTTAGCACTACAAGCTGAATCTCATTGCAAAATTAAAATCACAAATATCTGACTCACCTATAGCCTGAGACATCAACAGAACCAACCAGAAAGATTATGTTCAAAAAAATTAAAGAAAAGCCAAGTTGGATCAGAATTTTACCAGACTTTTCTTTGTTTAGACATCTGTGATGTAAAAATAAAAAGTAATCATTAAATTAAATTAAAATTATAATTGTATTTAAGATAAACAGCAGCACCTCAAACAGCCCAAGAGAGTTGAAACACTCATTGTGATAATCCACCAGATGATATCAAAATTAAATATCAATATCACACTACAGTGGATCCCTGGACACATTGGCATCATGGGAAATGAAAAGGCAGATAAGATATCAAAGGCAGGTTCATCTATGGAACAACCAGATAGACCTGTTAACTACCTCACCCTAAGGTCAATGTTAGTCAACAATCACAAAGAGGAGTGGCTCAACCAATGGGCATCAGGAAACACAGGCAGAGCCATGTACAGAGAAATGACTACGCCTAACAAACTGGACAGTATTAACTTCCATCCCAACAAAGAACAATCTACAATCTTCCAACTAAGAACAGGACACACACCACTATTAAATTACCACCTGAACAAAATAAACTCCACACAACTACCCCTTTGCAGACACTGCGCCCACCCCTTTGAAACCCCAAACCATATCATCTTTAAATGCCCCTCCCTAATCCACCTTAGGCAGACCCTACTTCCACTACAGCCCAACATAAGCAACACCCTGTACGGCAGTGCTGAACAACTGAAGAAAACAGCACACTTTTTTCCCTTGGCACAGTCTGCAAAAGAGCTCACATCTCAGCAGCAATAAAGCTGGCTAGAAGAAGAAGAAGATAAACTTGAAATCTTGTTAAACATTATGAATAAATTGGGAATGTGGCCAAACCTGAAAAGGCAGTACGTCAAGACTGTGAGGAAGAGACATGCCAGAGAGATACCGCATCCAATGTAGGTTATGTAGGTCAGGGCATCCTCATGGACTTTAGAGAAACGTTGAGCTGGTGATGTATCCTACAAAAAAAAATTTCTTAAAAAACTAGAAGAAACAACAACAGATACAAATATTGAACAAAATTGGTATATTTCTTATAAATGGTGAGAGTTACCTATTTATGCAATCTTAATATATTAATAAAAAAAAAATATTTTTTATTTTAAGTCCATAAATTTATTAAAGTAGATAAGAGGCTCCCTTCATTAAAAATTGAGAATTCCCTAACAATTGTATTAAAATTAATGTAAGTTTTATTTTCTCAACTTGATCAAATCAAGTAGGGAAATCAAAAGCTGATGCTACATCCTTAATATAGAGTTTTCACAAGAGCCCTTTTAGTTGTTAAAAATGTGAAGTTAGATTTATCTAATTCTTGCTGAAGTTCATTTAACTTAAAATATCTATAAGGCAAATAGTTAAAATTGAAAAAACTAAATATTAAACTGACCATCAGTACAGCAAAACTAGTGAGATGATTGGAGTGACAGATGACCATATCTAAGTCATCTTCAAATTGTGTCACCCCTTCAGTTGACCAAGTGCTTGCTAAGAGAAAAAAAAAATTAAACATTATTATTATTAACTCTTTCTCTCCTAATCGACGATACCATCATTGATTTGACCTTATGAAATGAAATTAAATTAATATTTAATTTTAAAAGCCCTTCTTTATGTAATATAGAAGGAGCATGCATTCTACTTTAATCCTATACCAAATAAAACATTTTCTGAACACTACGAACAAAGCTATTGAAGCTTAATCATAATAAGGTAGTGAAATAGTAATGAGAAAAATGAATTCCGTCTGAATGTTCAAAAATAATTACGGAGGGAAAGAGTTAATCATGTAAATTTCTCACATCTCCTGAAATCATTAAATATCAAAAGCAATGTTTAACTCTTTCTCTCGTTATTTATATTCCACGTTCCAACGGAATTATTCATTTTGCTCATTAGTATTTCAGTATCATGTTTTGATTAAGCTTCAATAACTTTTTTGTTTGTTATCAGAAAGTGTTTCATTTGGTATAGAGTTAAATTGGAAAGCATGCTCTTTTTATACAACACAAAGTAAAGTTTATAAAATCAAATAATGATTTAATTTAATGAGGTCAAATCAACGATGGTATCATCAATTAGGAGAGAAAGAGTTAAGAATTTTTTAAAAATATTTACGAACACTTTTTGTTTTCTTTCAGATTGAAACTTTGATTCCGATAAATATGTTTTGAAATAAATGTTCTCCAGTTGTAGAAAAATTTACTAGGACTAAGAAATACTTTTCATAAATTCATTTCATTCAAATTCATTGAAGTATCTAAATATTTCAAAAATATTATTACATAAAACTTTGTCAAGACCATTCATCCAAAAGAATTCAGGAAAATTAACAATAACAGACATGCACATAGAAAAGAACATTACCAGTAGTATCCCAGAACACACAAGTGTGGTTCACACCAGCCTGAAATGACAATTAGGAAAAAGTAAGACCTATATCTAAAGAACAAACAATGAGCAATTATAATTAATAATCTTCTAAATCAACCCAGATTCAAAGTTTGTCTAATGTATCTTAGTACAGTCTAACGTTGTCGAAAGTGAAGCAGTTCTCTATTCAAATCAGGACTTATGGACAAACACCTTTAGCTAAAAACCAATGAGTACCATACAATAAATTAAATCTTTCACCAGCATTTCAATATCATCTAAATTATGTGGAAAAACACAAAATATTTTACAACTAAAACACTCTAAACCAAATTGATTTTATCCTTTGTTCTGCATATAAGCTCAGTAATTACACATCATTTTTAATCCCAAAATACTAATGAATAAAAATATAAGAAGACCTAAAAAAACAATTTGAAAAGGTATTTAAAGTAAGGAAAACACAAACCTGAATCTTTGGTATTTGAATAATTACAGGGTCTGTTAAATTGTACAGTTCTCTCCCTTTGACTGTTGCAGAGATAACTCTCTGATGCCCCAGATATTGACTTGCTATGGTACCAAGCTGATCGAATCCTTCAATTGGAACAAACAACTGAGATCTTTTGTAGCCAATGAACTGTAACCTGATGTCCCCAGAGGAGCTGTTGTTGCTGTCACTAACTGCAGAAGTGGGAAGTGCTATGCTGACATTATGCTAGAAATAAGAAAAAATTCAGTAGCATGTTTGTTTTTCCTTTGGTTAAAGGCTGACGAACTTAGTACTATGTTGACCACAGCAGTAACTGCTATTCAGGGCTGACCACAACACTAACTACTATAAAGGGCTGACCACAACACTAACTTATTTAGGGCTGACCACAACACTAACTTATTTAGTGCTGACCACAACACTAATGTATTTAGGGCTGACCACAACACTAACTTATTTAGGGCTGACCACTTAAATGCTGTTTAATTCTAACATAGAAAAAGAACTTCACAACAAATTCTCTATGCTTTCCAACCGATTTTCTTCTGACTAAATTTGTAAAATGTTTTGAAACATGTTCTGGATGTTCCTTCAGAGTTGAAGAATCTACATCCGTGCCCAAACCTCCCGCAGGATGACAGGGGATGGCAGTGCACAGTGCATAGCGTATGAACCCGGGACCATTGAGATGACCAAACAACAGTCTAGCATGCATAGCGCACATCCAGGCAGCTGGCTGGCTTGCTAGATTCAAACTCACACATTTCACACAACCATCCGTTTCATTGCCCCCTCTATTAGAACCTGATTTCTAGATGATAATTTTCACAAAAGGCATATGTCTCCACATGTAAATATTCACATTTGACTAAAATAACTAAATTTAGAAATCCTTCAGGATAGAAGACTTAAAAGTAAAGTAGCAATTACACATAAAACACTGAACCATAATCTTCAAATACAAAAACAAAATGTAATAAAATACTTAGAAAGACACAAAGTTAAAGGAACATTTCTCGTTCCAGATGCTAGGACAAATTTGTATGAATGCTCTTTCTTCCCTAGTGCTATTAGAGCATGGAATGAGTTGCCTGAGCTAGCCAGGAAAACCAGTGACTTGGCAGAATTTAAGTCATTGGTTAATATGCATGACTAGATGAATGATGCATAAGACGTAATCATCTTCTTTTTTAAAGAGAAATCTGTAATTTATAAGATAAGATATTGTCTAAATAACCAAATGTCTCATTGTTTTTTAATGTAGGAAAAATCCATAATGAAGTTATTAAAATGATGTATTATATTGTTATGGCATTTTCTGAAAACATTTCAGTAACACCATGAATGAAATGATTGACTGTTAAAGTTCCTTACTGCAGGGATAGCCTCAGTTTGGTTAAAGTTCAATTCAACTTCAAACGTGTAATTTTGATGCTCTTTGACTGTTTCAAGAAGCATTGCTTTCAGTTCAAAATCTTTTGTTGGTACTGTTACCTCCCCTTTCTCAGTCAGGTTGACCTCAGAAGTAAAGTTGTCCAGAAACAGTCTCAACCTTTACAATGATACCAAAAAAAAATAAAAAAAAATCAGAAAATGAAGATTTTTTATTGACCTAATTAGTAGGAAAGGGCAGTGTCCAAGAGAGAGAGAGCAAGTAATCAAAAAAACACTTTTGTCTCTTTAAAATATATAAACACTTTTAAATTGTATACAGAATGATTTGCTTTCCACTATTCATATAACTATAAAACCTTCATCAACATAGTAAACAAATATTTCTCACTTTGCTACAACTCTAGCTTTAGATGCAAGGAAGGAATGAAATAATGTTTCCATGCCCTGAATCTTAAGAATTGTTGAAATCACATTATTGTTTCTTAAAGCCTCATAATTGAGAAATTTTCACAAAAGGGCCCTGCCACTAAATACTATATAAAAATGTGTTCAGATCTGTATCATCTATTACAATTTTATTTTCACAGAACAGTCTATAAGTGAGGTGCATAAATTGAAATCAATAGATCTACAAGCTATATCAAGAAAAGATACAGTGCTGTTTCTTCGGATATATGGAGAATGGGGCATTGCTGTGTGGTTGACATCATTCCAACCATGACTAATGCCCAGGCATTCATCTCTTTTCTATGAGATGTTTCATAGTACCTTCGCAACTGAAAGATGCCATATGATAGTCTAGTCTCACACCCTATTAGCTTAGGAAATGATAAACAAACTCTCTTGAAAAGAAAGTAATATAAATTCAAAACAATTTCTAGACAAAAGTGAATTTACAAGCCTGAAGATTGCTTTACAAGTCTAGTCTTTAGCTCTAGTTCTTACTTTGTGTTTGTACTGCTGACTTTCTCTGCTTCATAGCTGACAGAAGTGTTGACACGTCCAAGGTTCCCAATCACATTAAAAGCAATGGTGGCATACTAAACAAAACAAAAAAATGAAAATAAATGTAAAATTTCTCATTTGTACTTGTATAATCAGAAACATTCATAAGCCTGGCTCTAAAGACCAGATAGAACTAGACATTTAACAAAACTTAAAAAAGGGCATGACATTTCAGAAAGACACAGATTTAGCCAATAGAATTGGAGAGGCAGAAGATATGATGGAAGAACAATGAAAAGAAATAATGCCTCAATTCTGGAGGAGAAAAGAATGTGGTAGATACTATTATAAAGTATCTTAAAGGATGGGCTGAAGATTTCATAAATTCTTGGACCTTTAGGTATAGCTAAAATAAAAATAGATTTTTGTGTGGATAAACTAATGTCACTAGTAAGTATAGTGCTAAACTAAATTTGGTTTCCCTCTGGATTTCTCAAGTAAAAAATCTAAGTTGATAAAATTGGAAATGACTCAAAATAGAAATCCTCATAAAGTGATTGACTTTAAATCTTGGTCAAGATTGGAATTGAGATTTTTAGCATTTTTAGGACACCTCTGCATCCATCCAACTGGGTAACTGACCTTAATTTGGGAAATTAAAGGTCAGTGTGCAGGTCACATGACACCCTTGTTAAACATCAGCTATAGAAACAGATGACATTTACATACTCTGCCCTATAGATCACATGGTCTAAAAGGGGAACTTGTTTTCTCTCATGAAGCTTGCTGTTATTTTAGTTCAGCCCATGAAAACTCTACATCAAAGGCAGCAGACAATATAAGTGTTATAATGCAGACTCACACTGATATTTATAACAGTCTCGTTATATAGATCCCACAATGCTTCTGTGAAAAATATGACTTGCTTAGCTGTCAACTTGGATGGGTCGGACGTCTGGTCCAAAAGATTGTTGAGTCTCTGAGAGACATTACCAGATGCTTTATCCAAAATGATAGTAATGAAGAATATTTAATGAAAAAAAATATTTACAATTGATTATGTAGTATAAAAAATGTATCATAATGATTAACAAAGTTGAATGCAAAATACAAATTATAAAAAAAACAATAGCAATAAACCAATAATTTACAGATATGTGCATCATTTTATAGACAAGATAAGAAAAGCTAAACTGGTGTTTGTCTTTCCTCAACAAATGTAATTATTATAAATCTAATGTTTATAAGTAATTTAAACAAAACTGAAAATTTATGATACTTTACACAGAGATAAATTAACTTACATGTACTGAGCTTATCAATTAAAAACTACTTACTCATAAGGCATTGCAATCTTTTATTTACACAGACACAGCCTTCTTTATCTTCCAGGCAGGTTGCACTGATATCGCATCTGGAGCCTATCCACTCTGCAGGGCAGTCACACTTGAACTCTGTGAGAGACAGATTTGTGCACAGCCCTCCATTCTGGCACTCATTGACATAGCAGGGAACTACCAGGCTGCAGTCATGCGAGGAATACCCAGGCAGACAGTCACAGCTGTAGCCACCGTCACTTTGGGTCACACAAGTGCCCCCATTCTTACACTTGCCCGAGCTGTAGCAGGGGTCAGCCTGCGAGCAGTCTGATAATATAAAGCCTGGCTTGCATTTGCAGCTGTAGCTTGTCTCTTGTTTGTCAGGTAAGCATTGGCCATCATTCTGGCAGGGTTGGCTGTAGCAAGGGTCAAACTTGGAGCAATCATCCAGGCTGTATCCTGGACGGCATGCGCAGTTGTAGCCGTTTGGTGGTTCAAGATTACAACTGCCTCCATTTTTACAAGGCTACAGAAAAAAAGATAAAAATAAAGGAAAATTAATTAAGAAATTGTTTTAATAAGACAAGTTTGAAAGAAAATATGAAAAATAAAAAAAAAAACTTTTTAAAAGTTATATTAATTGTAATTGTATCAATTAGTTTTGATCAGTCACATAAATATATGAAAGATCGACTTAGACATATAAATCTGTGTGATATAAATAATTGTTTTTGTTTAGCTTTTAGCTTTCTCGATGTTATGATCCTATCACTTTCTGAACGGGGGAGGGAAGAAGGCAGTATCTTGGTGAATGTTTACATTATAATTTTTTAAAGGCATTAAAAAAAAGTTCACTCAGGGCTCAAGAGTCCTCAATGGGACTAATTAAACTTATACCACCACATCTGTCAAGTATGATTTCTTTCCCTTGTTCAAGATACCAAACAAAAAATTATTTACCAATAGTTAATTAATAATTGGTTCATTTTCTTTGTGTTGTCAGGTAAAATAATAGTGCAAAATTTCAGCTTAATCCGAGATTGGGTGTGGGAGAAATAATGTGTACAAACTTTTTACCATACAGACAGACATGGTGAGTTGATATAAACTTTGTAAAAAGTACTAAGAATCATATTTTTTAAACTAATACAATAAGAAACAATAAGAATAGGCCTAAATGTGAAATAACATAACCCTTACAAGAAGCATCAAGATATTAATTGGTTTATAAAAAACAGTAAAGTCTAGAACTAGGCTACAGCTAGATTAAATTATTTTAACGGAAAAGCATACGTTTTTGCAAAACATTTTTTTGTAGAATTCTTGGTTAATGATAATAAAAGCATTTAAATTCTATTCATGATAGTTATGGTGTTTAGGATAAGACTTGCAAAGCAGTCCAGTGCTGGATTTATCTATAGACAACACAAGCAATAGCTTATTGCAGATAAGGAGCCCCCACCCCCCCAGAATATTTTGTACTCATTTTGAAAAAAATCTAGAATCTAGAGATATATTATAGAATCTAGATGTTTCTGTTTAATCAAATACTTTGTTAATGTAGAAGTTATAACAGAACTGACCTGAGACAAACACTGGTCAACAAAAGTACAGTTTTGTCCATACCAACCAAGCAGACATGTGCAGTTGTAGAATGGTTTATAGTCCGTATCTTCCGTTTTGTTGTTGCCATCAAAACTGAGGCATTGACCTCTGTTTTTGCATGGCAAGGTCAAGCAAGCGTCATAGTTGGTGCAGAAGGGGTCCCCATAGTAACCAGCATTACATTCACATCTAAATGTTGATAAACAAGAGCAACGTTTAAAAATAACATTAAAAACAATACTTTAAAAAACAAGTGATTTTAAAAATTCATTGCAGTATGTGGAAGAAGTGGAAAACAAGTTATTTCTATTGGAATATGGAATGATTACACTTGACTCTTGATAGTCTGACACACACAAGTTATTTCTATTGGAATATGGAATGATTACCATTGACTCTTGATAGTCTGACACACACAATAATCGAACATGGCACCTACTTAAATTTTTGTAATTAATGTATACTGTAGGCCTAAAACTTGTATTTTTAGAAATGTAGGTGGACTTAAATTGTAATTTACTATAGTATGTGAACGCTGAATGATTTGCATTTTTATATCAATATTTTGTTCTTGTTTATTTTATACCATTGAAAATCTAAGAACATATCTTTATCATCATAAATATAACAACATTTTCGGTAATCCAACATCCGAGTCAACTGTATAAATTTATGAAATTATCAACATATATGCCACATGATCATTGGTGGTAGAAGACAGCACACACACACAGTTGGAAACAATAACCAATAAAAAAAAACAAATAATAGGCTATAATCAATCATTCTCTGGAGAAAATATTTACTAATCAGAAGTTTTACCAAGAAATGATTGTTAGATCTATAACAAAATCACATAACCAACCACACACTGGGACCGAAGGACGTTACTAGCGAAATCTGTGATTGGAGTGCTTAGAAGTTGAAATTGAAGAGGGTAAAGTTTTAATGGCGGATATTGTTTTTCTGCTTAATTTGTTTCATTGAGTAATTTCTCTTCATCCATGTATTGCAAGATCTACTTAAACCGTGGATATAGATCTAGATCTAGTCCTACCAATTCTACCATGTACTTACTTGAATAGGGACCCTGTCACAGGTTTACAGGTTCCGTTCCTGCAGTTCACATTATGACAAGCGTCGTATTGTTGACATTCGTTCCCTGTGTAGCCTTCCGGGCAATCACAGGTGAAGGAGCCAGTGTCCCCAGCGATGCACTGACCGTTGTTCTTACAGGGCTGCAAGAAGCAAGGGTCTTGTTTCTCGCAGCGTTGACCAGAGGTACCCGGAGGGCACTGCAACATGACAGTGTAGAAGTTTTGAGAGGTAGTAAATGCATGAATATAAAACGTATTTTTCATAGTAGGCTTATTATTTGGTATGCCTTTTCTAATGTGGCAAAATATGTAGGTCACAGCTGGGGTTGCGTAGCTACAGGAAATACTGCATTCCTCATTAATCTTCGGACTCAAAGATTTCATGTTCAAACGTGAATGATAGGGAGTGGTTGGGAGCGTGTTCAGTCAGGGCCGGCCTTTGTGTAACAAAAACTAAAGAACTTATAATAGATTTTAGAAAGAAAAAACAAACTATACGTGAACTGCAAATAAACACTACATCTATAGAACAAGTAAAGGCATATAAATATCTAGGCGTTATCATCAACAACAAGCTTTCATGGGAAGACCACCTTGGAACTCTGACAAAGAAAACAGCCCAGCGACTCTTTTTTCTATACAAACTCAACAGTTTTAAATTAAACAAGAAGATCCTTGAGACATTTTACGGCGCAACTGTACAAAATCTGCTAACATACGGAATAAGTTGTTGGCAAGGCAACGCCTCATCTAAACTGTTGCAACGTCTAGAAAACATCATTAAAAAAGCATCAAAAATTACACTCACAACATTACCACATTTAAAGGAACTTTTTGAACAAACGTGCCTAAGAAAAATCGAAAAAATCTTGGAAGACAACGGCCACCCGCTCCATCAGAACTACGCCAGGTCGTCGCGAAGTGGGCGACTGCTGTCAATCAAAACAAGAACGGAGCGGTACAAAAACTCGTTCGTACCTCACTCGGTCAGACTCTATCACCGCCACTCATTGATCAGGGAACATGGAATGCACCAAGATACCTGTGTGTAGTCGCTGAATGAACTCTTTACGTTGTGTCTGTTGTATTTATGTGTATGTTTCTGTTGTGTTGTCTTTATATGATAAACGAGTCCTTGTAATCACAACAAATTTCCGTAAGGATCAATAAAGCAGTCTTAGTCTTAGTCTTAGTCTTAGTCTTACAAATTGCGGGTCCCAAGTTAATAGATGCTTGCGAGGCCCCTCTTCTTATTGTTTTTACATTACAACTATTATTATTTATATAGATCCATTATAACAACATTTATTATACAACATGCATAGGAAGCAACTCAAGCCCTATAGCCTATAGGCGCCAATAGCTTAACTAAATTAAGTTGCGTCAATCGTAATATACACCGAATATGACAAACCTATAAGTCCTACATCTTTAAAAGCCTGTTACAAGAGCCTGGTAGTGATATGATAGGCCTAAATGTAAATTGGGGGTCTCTGTCAGACGCAGGGCTTAATTAGGAGTAGTCGGTCAAATCGGCTAAAGGCCGGCCCCGTGTAGAGCACAATGAGAGGTATTTTAATAAAAACATTAAATTATGTTTAATTTGCATATCTTATTAAGACACTATCTATGGCTTTATGATTCTGAAAGTCTGGAGTGCGCTCCCCCAAGGAAGTAAGGCGTTAAGTATATTTTCTCAAGAGACAAAAATCTGTACTATTTGTTTATTAATTACAAAGCCATATTTTGGCATTTATCAAATAAAAATGACAATTACCCAAAGTAAAAAAAAATAATTAAGGAACGTTGTTTCATTTTTTAGCTCGGTCCTTTCAGAACGGAAAACGTTTTCACGGGAGTCGTCTGCAACCAGATCGACTCCAATTTACGACATTTTCAATGCGTCTCCACTTAGGCGATTCTATGAGACTTTCTCATGTCATAGCGGTCGAATTTCTCCGATATGCTGTGCATCGTTCTGTTTACGACTTTTTTGCGTGACAAAAACAGACCCCGTACAAAACGACTTGCTCAGCATGAAGATAATGCTTAGGCGGTAACAGACATACATGCTCTATGTGTACATCCTATGTCCATAGAATGTTGACATTATCAGCTAAACATGCCCCCTTCCTATCATAACTTGACTTTGGTTTTGATTTTTCTACTAGGATGAATAGTGAACTACAGGCGTGTGGAGAATGCATTTCTCCAAGTCAAAATCAAGGGAAATTCTTCACTGCCCCTTTCGAACAAAAAAAAAATTGAAATCACGATATCCATAGGATAACAAAAAATATTATTATGATGTTTACATTTTTACACTTGATTTTTTCACCCTTTCTACTGATCTAATCGTCATCAAATTTAGCATACAAGGTCATGCTTGATGACAATAAAAATCAATTAAAAAATCAACCAATTAGTTAAAGATAATCAATTATTCGTAATTCATTTTGTTTTTATTTATATAGAAAATGTACTAACTAAGCTAAAGGAACATATGTCGTGGGTGGTATGTAAACAATAGCACTACACACCTATGTGAATTCTCTTGGCAAATGGTAAAGCCAAAGAGTGACACACGTAAGTTCAAGGTTTGGTTCAAATCCCTTCCTTCTAACAGTTACGTTCGAGTAGCAATGGTGGTTCGACAATGGTTGTAAAAGTTTAAGTTAAAATGTTTTAATTTACGCATTTTTACAAAACTTACATCAATTCACTCTGTCTGTCTATCTGTTTGGTAAAAGTTCGTACAAGCTATTTCTACCAAATCCATTCTCGGATCAAGTTGAAACTTTGCACAATTATTCATTGCTATAGACAAGACATGAATTAATTAAAAAATTAATCAATTAGTCAATTAATTACTGGTTATTAATTATTTTGTTGGACACCGACAAGGGAAATTAATCCTTTGGCATTCACAGATGGGGCTATATATGAATGTTTTGTCCAATTACATAATTGATCACGCTATTACTCCCACACCCATCTTTGGATCAAGTTGAAACTTTAAACTATTTATTGTACCTAACAAAACATGAACCAATATAAAAAAAATAAAATGTATTATTAGTCAATTAATTGTTGTTAATTAATTGTTTTGTTAATATCAAATAAGGGAAATAACTTCTACATTATTGAGAGATATAGTAATAAATGCGGAGTTCCTTCCTCTAGATAATTAAGCTTTTTTTGTTTTTATTAAAGAAAATTATCTTTTGCTTGTTTTTAATTGCTACTTTTTAATGTGTTTTAATCTAAGCGTTGTGTTTAAACACATTGTTTACTATTCATTATTTTGCTTCGTAAACAAACGTACAAAGTTCACAAAGGGCAAGAAATTGTATTTGATAGGAAATGTATACAAAGTCACACTGCCCAATGCAACGTACGGAGTGTAGTAAACTTATTGGCAGCCTCAGTGAAAACAAAAATAGTATCTATTAAGATATTATCATTTCTACATTCCCTAAAGCAAAAAGTAATACATCTAATCCCAGAGAGACCACAACATGGCCATGATAATATTTAGTAGGCGTAGATTCTTCTATACTTTTATATTTAAGGGGAAGCAACTAAAAATAAAAATCTAAAATGCATTTATCTCAAAAGCGATTTATTGACAGGGTTATGTTCTCCTTAGGCCTGAAACGGTTCGATGGCTAGAAATGAGGCTACCTATTAGTGAACTATCATTAGATCTACTATATTAAGAGTTCACTCTGTGATAGGCATACTTGTATGAACACTAAATCTGGACTTTGGACTAAGCGCAGCGGTTCTCAACCTTTTATGCTCGGCGACCCCTTTTTACAATCCCCCACTCTGCCGCGACCCCCCCCCCGGGCAAACACACACAGCAATAGAAGAATAGACAGAAACAATCTATTTTTTCGATGGTCTTTGGCGACCCCTGGCAAATCGTCAATCGACCCCCAAGGGAGGTCGCGACCCCCACAGGTTGAGAACCCCAGGACTAAGGGCTATTAGTGAGATGGCTATTCGAAAGGTTTCCGTACACGTCCAGAATTGTCCGAACTGAATCCCAACAAAATGTTCAGGCTGGTTACTAACTAAAACGATCCTCACAACTATATTATACCCTACAAAATGTCGTGATCAGCAGACGTATATCACTCACCACACAAAAGTACGTGTCGTTGACTGACACGCAGGTGCCGAAGTACATGCATGGGGAACTCTCTGCACTGCAGGCATCTACGTACTGGCACAGGTTGCCATAGTAACCGCTGTAGCACTGACAGTCAAAGTCCGTGTTGCTGAGACGCTTGCAGCTCCCCCTGCCGGCCGCGCATGGAGACGGAAAACATGGGTCAACCGTCTGCAATGATAATTTAAAATAAATTATTAAATGCACTAGACTTGACTAGACAAACAACCTAGCTTGACTTGGCTTTACTATTGAATTGAGAAGCATAAACCAAACCATTGGGTAAATTACCCAAGTGTTTCAACACTGATGCCACTTACCAAACAGTCTTTGCCCGAGAACCCTGGAAGGCACTGGCATGTATAAACACCATATTGGTTGATAGTACAGGAGCCTTGGTTTGCACACGGTGCGTCGAGACATGCATTATAATACTGACAGTTGTTACCAAAGAAACCTTCGGAACAAGAGCACTCATATTTATTGTGTTCAAGGAACGTACACCTGTGGATAGAAAGATGAATTTTGGTGAGATACCTTTTAAAAGTCTTAGGAGAAGGGAAAACAGAGAATTATATTCACATTCAGGCCATATTTAAACTCTCAGTCAACCCCCCCCCCCCAACGTTCAAAACTCTCTATTGGAATAAACAGATAAGAACTCTGTGGCATTTTACGTCTCGAGAGACGATCTTTTTCCCTTTGCAACTTCTTGAAGAACTGAATACATAAAAACAAAACTTGTAACATATTTTTTTTTTTTTAGAAAAATCAATTCCTCCTTTTTGAAGCTGATAGTATTCTATTAATCTTCCACTATTCAACCCGCGGCGTAGCATACGCCGCTATTTAGTGACGGGTGAACACTTCCTGAAAGACACAGTTGTCCAAATGGGTTGGGTTTGGGCAAATGACTGTGAGCGCATGCCTGGAGAGCTAATCTTTCATTCTATTAACTATTTGTAATACTTAATTATTGCAAGGAGTCTTTCCAATGAGCTTTTTTACAACAATATTTTTCGATAAATAGTTAAGCTAATGATTTCTTCATAAGATGGTGCGTAAAAAGTTCATCTATGTCTATACAATACAAAGAAAGGCTTCTGAAGTCCTGTTTAAAGTAAAAAGACTTTAGCCAAAATTTTTGACAATCATTATGTTTAGAAAAATTAAAAAGGTCAAACCGGAGTTTTCATTGTCTAGCCAATTAGCTTTTTTTTTTTTTTTTTTCAAAAGATATAAATTAACTGTCGAGTTTCTAGGGAAAAAAAGTTGAAGCCGTTTTGAAAATAACCTTTAACCCATTCCATCCCTGAACCCATGAAGAGATTGCAAGCTAAAGTTGTCCCATATCTTTGGCATACTTCTATGGTGGGACTCTGTAATCAGCTGATTGAGAGGACACTTCAAAGGTCTAGCCAAACATCTCCATGATTTGTTTGTTTGCCTTCAAGTTGAAATTTGCATTTCTATCCAATTAGTTGTGATGAAATATTGATGTCATTAACGCTTCTGTGACTTGCAATGTTGATTGGATTTCATTGCTAACTGTAGCAGAAAAATGTGGAAGGTTCTTAATAATAGTGTTGGGATGAAGACGCTTGACTTCCTTACGAAAAACGACTCGAGTACCCCAGAGTAGGCCTAATGTATAGGGATGCCATACACTAAAAGAAAACTTGTGTCATTTTTTCGGGGAAGTGTATAGAATAGAAGTCGGAGAACTGGACGGAACACAATTTTAAAATGCTATGAATGAAAGTTACGAGAGATAACGGATTAACCACTTTTTACATGCTTAGCTTTTAAAATATTGGCTTGGGATGGGATGGGGTTGGGTGGGCATATATAACATTCTTTAGAAACTAAAACTAAATACATAAAAAGCCTCAAAATGTGTTTGTTTCAATGTTTCAGATTTACTTTAAGATTAGTTCAACACACACACACACACAAACAAACAAAAAAAACAGCTTACGTTCCATTTTTGCAAGGGGAGTAAGCACACCAATCTTTGATTGTGCAGTTATCTCCCCGCCAGCCGGGCGAGCAGTTGCAGGAGTAGCTGTCTGGCGTGGTGACTGGGTTACAGGCGCCATTGCCGTTGCAAGGGTTTTTGTAATTGCAGACGAAGAACTGATTTTTGACGCAGTCGTAAGTGTAGCCTGGGGAAAAAAAAGAATCTTATGTTGACAGACATTCGCTTAAACCAGATTAATTAGTTTCGTCTTTTTAATTATCGTCAATAATTAATTAAACTACCCACAGGTACCAGACTATTACTCAGATACTTCCTGACATTTGTAATGAACATACTTTATATAGAAGTGGTTATGGGTATTTAGAATATAAAGATTCAGTAAATGGTTGCAATAGACTGTTACTCAGATACTTCCTGACATTTGTAATGAACATACTTTATATAGAAGTGGTTATGGCTATTTAGAATATAAAGATTCAGTAAATAGATAAGATAGTATGAATTTGATCATTTGGTTTAGATTTTCAAAGATTTTCAGGTCAATGTGATCCAATTAGTTCGATTGGGACATGAAGTTATACTTAAAGAATGATATTTCAATGGGCAGGAGAATCTCTTGCAATATTCAGATACATCTCCACATCAAATCTGATACATAGCGAGTGTGGAGTTTGTGTCTGAGTGTGTGTGTGTGGGGGGGGGGAAGTGTAAGTAGGGAAAGCTGTTACACATAATTCAAGCCTGTAGAAATATATTTAAATACATTTCACCCGGAATCTTAATTTTATGTTGTTTCTGATTGGGAGGGGGGAGCGTGGAATGTGAATGTTTCTCGAGCTTTGTGTATGTGATTTAGTCGAAACCGTCTATGCTAAAAATGTATGTAATAAACTTGAAACTCAAACTGATCACATTGAAGTTAGCTTAAAAGATCCATAAAGAGTTATACATTGATTTCATTTATAACCCACACATACACAAAACTTGCACTCGTTGTATATTTTAATATAAAATAACCAGGCAGCCATCCGTATTGACCGGTGAATACTTGTTCTCTCCCCCACCCCCTCTTGTTTTTTCGTGGGGTGACTATTCACAGAAATAGAGTGATCTTTCCTTTACTTCTTCTTCTCGTCCAAACTCTTAAGCGACGAAGAGAATTATATATATAGACAGATGTTAAAATGTTTTAAATGTTTCGGATGCTACTTCAGAGCTGAAGATAATTTACTTCCTGGTTCAAACCTCCCACAGGACGAACGGGGGATGGCGCGGTATGAACACGTGACCATAGAAACGAACGACGCATGCGCATACTTCACGACCAGACAGACACCCTTAGTTCCTGCTTCTAGTCCACAAGATTTTAAATCAAACATAAATACAACATGAAAAGTTCTCGGGGACCAAGACAATTGTTGCTAATGCCTTGTTCTCACTTCAAGTCGTTAAAGTTAGCGATTGAACCAACAAGGAAATTGAAACTCCAGTGCAATCCAATTTGAAAGCTTTTAAGAACGCGTGAAAGGTAATTGTCTATCAGCCTCTCAATGTGGAGATGTGCTTTAAAAAAAAACAACAAAACATTTTGCGACACCTTCTTGCAAAGACATTCAGGTGGTACATTAGAAAAGAAAATTAAATATCACTGCCGTCAATAACGTGAGACGATTTTAAAATACTCCTTCTTCCCTAGTGCTATTAGAGCATGGAATGGGTTGCCTGAGCTAGCCAGGAAAACCAGTGACTTGGCAGAGTTTAAGTCATTGGTTAATATGCATGACTAAATGCATGACGCGTAATCATCTTCTTTTTTGACCTGACGTCTGTATTATATAAGATAAGATAATTATAGCTAGAGTTGACTTAACCGAAAGATGGTGTTTTCACCACGCTGACCCAGTTATCAAAACTATTTACTGCAAGCAATATTTTAGAGCACTCAAAAAAAGTTATTTGGTTTAATAATGGTTCTCTAGAGATGACAAGTATTCTTGGACGCAACACTCCGGCTAATCAGACCAACCGTTTATTAAGATCGAATCCTTAAGTACCGAATAACATCCCTAATACTGTCAAATCCGTTTAATCGGACCATCTGGTCATTTTGGGCCAATATTATGATCGCCTCCTGATGTGATCCGATTAACTGGATTTTTTTTTCAAATACTATAATTATTCTCATCCTTGAAGCTACGACTCACCTGTGGCAGTCTTGTTGAAGGCCAGGTAAGACTCAACACCATACCAGACATCATTCGATCTGACCTTCACGTGAAAGACGTACTGACCCCCTATCCTGGTGTTGTTTAGGATGAAGCAGGACTCGACCAGGGGCTCCACAGAAGGCAGGAACACATTCCTGTCAAGTCAGAAGGCGTTTAGTATTAACAGTTATTTTTTTTTTTAAATCAAACTTTCATTCATTCTTCAGTAAAAGGTGTTTATACTTATTATAGTTTTCAATTCCCTTTAGGGTGTTTCTATGCTTGCTTCAGGATACAACTATGAGGTCACATGGTCTTAGATCGGTGGTCTCGGATTTTAATCTTGAATGTTTTGGCTATGAGCTTTTTTTTTTTAAAACTATCCCACCAAGGTGCACGGTATGAATTTTTTCTTTCTTATTAGGAAACATAAGCATTGATAATTAAATCATTTAAATCCTGGGCTCCAGGTAGAACCTCTTTACTTTGTTTTGTTTTTACTCTGGGATGTAATGGCTCTTTACTTATGGATATTCTAAGGTTCTTACCATTGGATTCTTTTTTCTTTTCTTTTTTTACCTCTGTTGTTTCTTATTTTGATTTCTGATTTTTCTTTACTAAAAATTATGATGTCTCTTTAATACTTAGAACAATAATATTCATAACTATATTTCCTATGCTCACCGTCTATAAGGTTACTGGCCTGGGTATCTCTAAGTGGCTACTTACTCTTTGAACGATGACTCCACCATAATGTCGTAGCCTTCAAACTGGACACCGGGCATCGGGTTCTTCCAGCACAGGGAGGTGGTGCTGCTGGTGGTTGAGATACAGAAAATGTCTGGCTCTGTGGGAACACAAATATTCGGCTAGATGACCACTGCCTGGACAACAACTGTAGATTAAAACTTGTCCATTCCAAGACGGACTTGTTTGGCTATTATTTTCCGATGATCAGACTCCCAATGTAGATGTTTTATTTTCCTTTTTTTTTCAGTAACATTCATTAAGTAAAGTTTTTAAAAAAGTAAAAATCCCCTTTCGGACCTAGTGGCAGATGATGTAAAGGTTATTTATTTCTATGGCGGATAATCAAAGAGGGCGTCATGTGGCCAGCCTAACCACCCACCGCTTTTACTTTCCCCAACTAATGTTAGGTACCCATTAGAGTTGGGTGGATTCAGGCGCGTCCTAAAAAAAACAAAATTTCAAAATTTCAGTCATTTAAAATATTATCCCAGTGCGGCATTATTATTTACTTATGATCTTTTTAGTGGTTTTCTAATTTGAGAATTGTTTCGAGGTATTTTGGTGGTAGGGGTGCTGTGGTAGGGGTGCTGTGACAGTTCGCGTAACCAAATCCCTCCATTTCTCCCCTGTCAGCAGCTGTTCTAAGCAGGATATTAGTAATTTGATTTGTTAATTAAAATATTTATACCCTGAGTTTTGTTTTGAGAACTCAAATATTGCATTAATAACATCTTTGGGAGACAAAATTGTAGCTTTAAAACTGAAAACTAAACAGCAGACTAGATCTAGACCAGGGGTTCTCAACCTGTGGGTCGCGGCCCCATTAGGGGTCGATTGACGATTTGACAGGGGTCGCCTAAGACCATCGAAAAATGAATTGTTATTGTCTATTCTTCTATTGCTGTATGTGTGTGTGTGTGGGGGGGGTCGCGGCAGGGTGGGGGGGGGGATAGTAAAACGGGTCGCCGAGCCTAAAAGGTTGAGAACCGCTGATCTAGACTTTAGCAGACGAGATGTAAAAAAGGGAGACAATCGTTCTCACGTTTCACCATCAAGATGTCTATCTTGACTTCTGCTGTGCTTGACAGTTGCGGGGATCCCGCGTCCTCTGCCACAACGGTAAAGTTGAGCACCGAGATGTCGGCCGGAACGTTCTGCGTCAGTGAAATCTGGCCAGTGGGTGAGACGCTGACATGCTTGATGGCTTCCTGTGGAACAGCAGGGGAAAAAAAAAGATGAAATCAGAGACAAACTCAGTCTGGGCTGTGACATAGATGTGCGCCATGATATGCTTGATGCCAAGTTAGGAGGGGAAGAAGCTGGCGTTGTGTTTCAAGAAGTGGTGTTTGATAATTTAGATGTTCTCGGGACGAAAAGGAAGCAGATGGGGCAGTAAGAAACAAACTTAAATCCGTGAATCAAAAGTGTAATAAATTACACGAATTACTTTGGGGGAAAAAAATATAAAGAAAAATAATTTGAATTTAAATAGGTCAAATTTAGCATTAAATTTAAGCCCTCATCTCCCTGGATGATAAAAGTGGTCATCAGAGAACCACAATGGACGAACTACATAGTAAATGACCCACACTCTGATGTCACTTGACATTTGTTACAAAATACCAATCATTTAGAGAATTCTGTTTGGATTGTCTTAACGTGGCATCTTATATCTTTAAAGCCCTGAAAGTTTATAAATGCCTCAGAGACCTAATTTATTGCTGTTCAACAACAAGGCGTAATGTAATACTGTTATCTAAGAAACAACAGATGTCACTTGTGTTCATATATCTTTATAGCAATAATAAATTTTTACGAAGAATAGCCGAGCAGGTTTCTGTTTATAGATCTTAGTTTCAATTGATGTTGTTATAACTTTTTTTAAAATTAGAAAATATAGGTTAAGGACTTGAGCTTTTTAACAATTTCAAGAGATGAACAGATCTGGATACTATCATGGTCTCAACATAAGAACTGAGGTTGGCTCAAGGAGATGGGACCTCTCAATAAACGTCACTTAGCTTAGGACGGACCTTGCCAGTGAAGTCGATTCAAAGCCAATCTCCCATTCCTTGTCTCTGGGTCAAGGTTCTCAAGGGACAAGGTCTTAACACTTTGTTGATAATCTACAAAGGAAACCATCTTGAAAAATGTCATATTTAATATATTGCGTAAAGAGAGAAAAGTCCAGCAACTTATTGAAAGTTTCTGCCTTTGTGTTAGGACATGTATGGATCACTCGAGTTTACTGGGTTCTGGGATCTTCAAAGTCTTGGTTGAAAGATGGACATGACGTCACGCTTGTCAGACACTTGAAGTAAACTTCCGTCTTTTGTTTTGTTTCTTGTCTTGACTTGAAACATCTAGTGTGTGTGTGAGAGAGAGTCTCTGTGTGTGTGTGTGTGAGAGAGAGAGAGTCTATGTGTGTGTGTGTGTGTGAGTCTCTCTGTGTGTGTGAGTGAGTCTCTTTGTGTGTGTGTGTGTGAGAGAGAGAGTCTGTGTGTGTGTGTGGGAGTCTGTGTGTGTTTGTGTGTATGAGCGCTCGTTTTTTTATTTCTTTTCACAAAGGTTCTTTTCGCCACTTTCTCCATCCTTTCTTTTTTCCCCTTTCATTCTTTCTCACTCTCTTGTCTCCTCCCACTTCACTCTCTCCCTCCCTCTCTGAATTTCCTTGGAAACAAGTTTATATTAAGGGGAAAAAAAAAACAACGTGTACATGATAACAAAGAACAAACACTCAACTCCCTAATCGTCTGCCGTTCTGTGTCCAGCTCCCTGATACATTACCAGTGGAGCTTTCTCCTACAGGTGACACAAGGTCAGCTTGACATTTTGGACGTTGTCCAGAATTTAAAGATTTTTTTTTTACTTTGAATTTTCACTAATTACGTTAGTGTTTAATGCCTAACATTATATAACTACGACATTCTCCATGTTTAAGGTATAACATTTTAGGATTTTTAACAATATTTAATGCGTAACATTTTATGGTGTGTAGCATTATGCATAAGTACAAGCGTTAACACATGCTTAGCTTTCTGAAATTGCCAACTATAAATTATACCGAAACTTACAAAATTTCTAACATTTATTTTTTAAATCAACAATAAAGAAATTCATCTAAGCCAGTATAGGGAGATTGCTCTATAACCCGCGTTTACCTGATTTTCCGGTAGATTTGGTACGTAAATAGTGAACTGGCTATTATAGTCATCTTCATCTTCGTCTGTCACGGTCAGCTGTCCGATGACGTCTCCAGCTCCGTAGCGGTACACCGGAAACGTGTAGGCGCTCTGGTTGAACTGTGGAGCGTATTTGTTCAGATTGGACACGATAATCCTGATCTGCTTGTAGTCCGCCTGCAAGGAGATGGTAAATGTTGTACTTAATGAACTAATACCTTAAAAGTTTAAGCTACCAAAGTAGAAAAATAGAAACGGTCTAGAGTGACTATAGAGAGCATGTCTAGAGATCTAATCACTATAGATAGAGAGTCAAGTAGTGTCGTGTAGTGTATAAATACAAGGCTTTAGTATTTTAAATAAGTACTATAAAATTATTATTTTTTAAAATCAATACTTTCTTGACGATCAGGAATGTACGTTTGATACATTTTAAGGTTATGTTTTAGCTTAGCATGGGGGCCGACTAGATGCAAAAGGGATATTACTAATTCTCAGTAATAAGAAAAATATAATTGTTAGTTCCCCTTAGTCCCAAAGGAAGAACATTGAGCTTAGGTGGTAAATTACATCAATAATTAATGAAGGGCTGTTACTTTGATCTTAATCAAATCTGTTGTCATCCAGCACGAGTTTATGTGCGAAATTTAAACTCCATAGAACAGGGGTTCTCAACCTGTGGTTCGCGACCCCCTTGGGGGGTCGATTGACGATTTGCCAGGGGTCGGCTAAGACCATCGAAAATATGGATTGTTATTGTCTATTCTTCTATTGCTGTATGTGCGTTAGGGGGGGGGTGGCGGCAGAGTGGGGGATTGTAAAAATGGGTCGCCGAGAATAAAAAGGTTGAGAAACGCTGCGATAGAAGAATGTGATTTTTTAATATGACGTAAAGGAGTTAAAATGGAATTTTAAAAAAAAAAAGGTAACAGTCTATTGCTTGATAGAGTCGAGACTCTAACAATGTTTTAGACATCACACATCGAAACCCTTAAAGAGCTTACAACAACCCCACAAGGAATTCGTGACATATTTTATATTCATCATATTGGAAACGTTGTCCACATTTCCTTATACATTCATTCCTAACATTTTAATTTTTTTTAAAACTTTCCATTAAATTTTCTTATAAAATAGTTCTAGTTTATCAAAATATTTTGGGGGGGGGGGGTGAGACGGGGTGGCTGAGTGCTTAAGCGCTTTGCTTCCGAACCTGGTGTCCTGGTTTCGAAACTCGTTGAGGACTGGGAGTTGGAATTTCGGGATTTTAAGGGCGCCCCTGTGTCCACCCAACTCTAATGGGTACCTGACTTTAGTTGGGTAAAGTAAAGGCGGTTGGTCTTTGTGCTGGTCACATGACACCCTGCTCGTTAACAGTTAGCCAAAAGAAAACGGATGACCTTAACATCGTCTGCCCCATAGATGGCAAGGTCTGACATCATCTGCCCAATTGATCGCAAGGTCTGACACCATCTGCCCCATAGATCGCAAGGTCTGACATCATCTGCCCCAAAGATCGCAAGGTCTGACACCATCTGTCCCATAGATCGCAACGTCTGACACCATCTGCCCCATAGATCGCAACGTCTGACATCATCTGCCCCATAGATCGCACGGTCTAACATCATCTGCCCCATAGATAGCAAGGTCTAACATCATCTGCCCCATAGATCACAAGGTCTGACATCATCTGCCCCATAGATCGCAAGGTCTAACATCATCTGCCCCATAGATCGCAAGGTCTAACATCATCTGCCCCATAGATCGCAAGGTCTGACATCATCTGCCCCATAGATCGCAAGGTCTGACATCATCAGCCCCATAGATCGCAAGGTCTGACATCATCTGCCCCATAGATCGCAAGGTCTAACATCATCTGCCCCATAGATCGCACGGTCTAACATCATCTGCCCCATAGATCGCAAGGTCTAACATCATCTGCCCCATAGATCGCACGGTCTAACATCATCTGCCCCATAGATCGCAAGGTCTAACATCATCTGCCCCATAGATCGCAAGGTCTGAAAGGGAAACTTTTACTTTTTTAATTATATGTTTATCATGAAAAAATAACTTTTAAGTTCTTTGTTACGAACAATGAACTTTATTAATCCTATTACTATAATGGGACGATAGCTCATGGTCATACACATTTACATGTTTGAGGTGTGGCAACTTTAGAAATCCTGACCCAAAGTAACCACCCTTTACAGGGCCGGATATTGGCAGCTCAGACTGTTCAGCTGCCTACGGCTTCACCCTCATAGCCAGAGGTTCAAGCACAAATGAAAACTTCTAAAATTCTAAAACTTTAAAAAACAAATATGTACAATATATATAGTAGCGTTGCCCGAGATTCTGAAAATTAAGGAAGATTGTCATGTTTCACATGGCAAACCCAGTTGCGACCTGCATATTTTTCCACATCGGATGCACAGTATATATATAACAAAGAAGAAAAAAAGGGAGATGTATTTTAAAAGTGTCAATAATTTTATGTTCATCTTATATTAACAAAATGCATTGTCAGAAAAGCCTTCAAAAGAGGGTAGGGGCCTACGCAGAGAAACTGCACATGGCATCCACGAGCTTAAATCTGGCTCTGATTTTCATAGTCCTCAAGAAATGCAGGCTCATAAACGCAATGTGTTAGTGGTCTGTGTAACTGTATCTTGGAAGGTCGTTCTCTCCCTTAGTGTCCTGCCAACTCGGTAAATTAAAAAGTGGTCTTAATTGTTCAGGAGATAGAAACCAGATGTCAGTGGATCCCATTAAGAACACATCGATACAAGATTGAGAAAACGATAGCCGATAATTGATTTTTTTTTTCTCTTTTAAATTCCACAGTGTGACGTGTGGATAAAAAGTAATTACATTAATTCAATGATGATCTGATTACACGTCTTTTCGTATCAATGGTGGTATTGACTATTTTATTTTGTCTGATCATAATAAAGTGTTTAATTGCCAAACGGTCGGATAGGTATAGGCCTGTGCATCTAAGCATTGTTATTTGTGAGTTATATTACTTTATTACATTATCCTGTCAGCATATGGGACACTATGAGATATGGGGTATTAAAAAAAAAAAAGTAAAGTACCCCCTTTCAGACCCATAGATACTGTAAAGGTCATGAAGGATATCATGCGACCAGCATAGGGACAAACCGCCACTATTTTCCCCAACTAATTTCAGTTACCCATTAAAGCTTGACGTCAAGCCGAAATCCCATTGTTTTTAGCTGAATGTATAACCGCTACCCCTAAGTTGAGAAGGTAAGCACCTAAGAACTTAGCTATCACGCCCCATTTGGCAAATGAAGTATTATCTAATTATAGATTTTAGTGTTTTGTTAAAGCAGTCTACTTTTTGTAGTGATATACCAAGTATAGCATAGTATCCAATGGCGTCACTGGGGGTGGGTGTCACCCGGTGCGGACGGCACCTCCCGCACCCCCCTAGTGACGCCACTGATATTATCTACCATTTACGTGTAAGCTGGATTGATGGTAACATTTTTTTTCCAACACCGCTAAACATTCTGTAACTTTGTATACGCGTCACACCAAAGAAATGTAAAAAGGATTTATAAATTTTTACACACTTCCCTCTACAAGCTTCGGCTTTGTAAACAAGAGGAGTAATAAATAAAAGGGAAATAATTCCTTTCTGAAAGAAGTAAATTCTTAAGCTTTCCGCTTGAAAGCGTATTAATAAATAATTTCACAAATCTGTCTGTCTAGTCCAGTGGTCTTCAACCTTTTTTGGCCTACTGCCCCCTCTTCGTATTTTTTCTTTAAAAAAATCCGCCAGCGCCCCCCCCCCCCCCTATAACAAAAACACTTATAAAGAAGCGTGAGAAGGCAAATTTGAACAAAATATAATTTATTTATTAATTTTTAAGCTGTCAATAACACTTATCCCACATGGGAGACTGCCGCATGTCAAAGGCGATCTTCTTTGGCGAGCTTAGAGGAGGACGGAGTTATAGAGGTGCCCCCCCCCCGCTCCGCAAGCGCATAAAGATCCACTCAACGCCATTTCGCCCTCACTGGCATAGAGGAAAGTACCTGGCACCATTCTCTGGCAGCAGATGGCCTCTGAGAGAGACAGTTGAAGAGCTCACACAAAAGCTGCGGAACAAACATTTGAGACTCAAAGAAAAGCCATTATTGAACAGAGGCGCAAAAGACGGAAAGAAAACTTTAATAGACCGCCAGCATACAGCGAGTTTGTCTGCACAAAATTCGGGAAAATATGCAGGTCCCAAGTGGGTGTGCGTAGTTATATGAAACACTGCACTCAGCCTTAATCTTTGGAACTGAAGGGCAAAAACAGCCAATATTAAAATTATACAAAAATTATGTCAAATAATTTGCAGTGATTACACCCAAAAATTAATCTCATTGTAAAGACTTTCTTTCAAATCCTAAGAATAGTCCCCTTTTAAATTTTTGAATATTAGGGCCTACTGTTTTCAGGTTTAATTGTAAATTAGTTTTATTTTTTAATATAAACATTATTATTGCTGAATTCACTACAAAAAGAAATTAAGCTAATGAGAACCTTGTGCCTCCTGCAGTCTGACAATATTAGATTCAAGCTTTAAATTAGCCAAAGCAAGGCGAAGGTCTCCCCTAGCCGCTACACCCAGTCTATTTCTTTGCTTATTCATTAAGTTTGTTACGCACTAAATCTAGGTTAACCATGTATGTTGATGGAAAGCTAAAACATAATTCCATTTTCGACCACTGTTTTGGAATATTACTGAAACATTTAAATGCAGCCACATCTCTATTGTGCCTCCAGGGGCGTAGATAGAAATTTTCCATCGTTTGGGTGCCAGGGGGGGGGGGGGCTTGACCTCTTTGGGGGCTCCTGCAGTTTGCGTAATATTTAATTAAATTAATTTAATGTTAACATTCTTTTTTACTGAAGACATCATTTTGTAAATCTATTTTTTTCTTCAACTCAATTTGAACATCAGTAACAGATGTTTAATAATTGTCATTTTTTTTTAATTTTTTTTTTATTTTAGAAGCGAACCGTAATCTCTTCATAGAGCATAGCTATGTGACTTGCATAGATATCGGTGTCCTTAGGCAGTAATTCATTTGTCAACAAACAAGTTATGTGAGATTGTAAAACTCTTTAAACTAGATTTAGTTTCTCGATAAAAAATGATTTAATCAATGAAAGTACATTTCTTTCCTAGCAGTTGGAGGTTCGTTTCATTCACTTGTGTTAGATGCCTACCGTGTAAAACAATTTTTTTTTAGCTTGCTTTAAGTCATCGCCAACCTTTAAATCTTCCTGTTTCTCAAAAAAAAATTGTATTTAAAAGCTTAACAAAACGAGCAATAACAAACCCCTTTCGAAATCCAGCGAACTTCAGATTATGACTAAAATCTTTTTCATTATTTGTTTCATAAAACTGTTAAAATTTGAGATTAATTTCGGCATGGGTTTGTATTTAATTTACAATTTTATAATTAGATTCAAATAGAAATGAAATTGTGGGCCAAACTCATAACAGACGAGGTGAATAGTGAATAGATCTGTTCTTTATTCTATATTACTTATAAAGTCATTGTAGCGTCCAACCACTGATGGTTTCCTATATGTCGTCATAAGCTACATAACTAGACAATTTTGAAATAAATATTTATTTAAATATATATAATAATTTGTTTCTGTTCTTAAATTAGAAGCAAGCTAACTATAAATTGTTTCTGTTCTTAAATTAGAAGCAAGCTAACTATAAATTGTTTCTGTTCTTAAATTAGAAGCAAGCTAACTATAAATTGTTTCTGTTCTTAAATTAGAAGCAAGCTAACTATAAGTTGTTTCTGTTCTTAAATTAGAAGCAAGCTAACTATAAATTGTTTCTGTTCTTAAATTAGAAGCAAGCTAACTATAAATTGTTTCTGTTTTTAAATTAAAAGCAAGCTAACTATAATTTGTTTCTGTTCTTAAATTAGAAGCAAGCTAACTATAAATTGTTTCTGTTCTTAAATTAGAAGCAAGCTAACTATAAATTGTTTCTGTTTTTAAATTAAAAGCAAGCTAACTATAATTTGTTTCTGTTCTTAAATTAGAAGCAAGCTAACTATAAATTGTTTCTGTTCTTAAATTAGAAGCACGCTAACTATAATTTTGAAGAATTTTTAAACTTGTTTTGTTTCAGTGCACATTTAGTTTTTTCTTTTCCCCTTTAAACCCAGCGCCCCCTCACCGCCCCCTTTTGTGCCCAGCGCCCCCCTACCGCCCCTTTGGCTCCCAGCGTCCCCCGTTGTAGACCACTGGTCTAGTTATAAGTCTCAAACTGCATGGTAAGTTTAATACCTTGAATTTATGATTGAATTTGGATTATGCGTATTATTGACATAGGTCTATATAGTGTGTGCAATCATTAATGATTTTACTTGAAAGATTAAATTTTTTTTTTTTCGTTAAGTGGAATTTTATATTTTCACCTAAAGTAAATATATTCAGCAGACATAGAATTTTGGATCATTAGATTTAACTTTTGAAATATATGCAAATAATCTATTCCCATTGTAAAACCTACATATAAGCTATTTAAGTAAGAATGTAACAGGATAAAAATACAACCAATGAAACACTACAATCTAGCATGTATATATATGTAGATATAACGATTCACCGGTTGCAGTACACCAACATATTGACATGACCTTAAACCGTAAAATACAACACAGAACATGCTTTGAAATAATCCCGTGTTATACGTATTAGAGGTAATCTGCGCCACATGCAATGACAACACAGGAAACAAGGCTAATATATACAAATTAAAAATGAAGTAATATAGCTTATGTTAGGGGGAAGAGCCACGAAATCACTGCCGTATAGCTCAATATTGCTATTCTGAAATCCATTTTACTATTCAAAACAAAATTTATTGATTACCCTTAATTGTTTAATTTCTTTTATTGATCCGTAAATTGGAAGTGTACAAAAATTGTCCCAGACAGACAGAGAGACAGACGGAGATTTGCTAATAAAGGTATAACAAACAAAATCACAGAAAACGGATCATGATTTTTTTGGTCGTGTTTTGTTAAAGATCATAATTTAGAAATTATAATTTATGAGTTGTTGTTTTTTCCCCCCTCTCTCTTTCTTTTCTTAATGAGTTCCTTGTTGAAGACCCATTCAAATTTTAAAGTTCAAAATAATGAAGTGATCAAAAATGTATATATATTAAGTATTTCAAGGATATAGACTTGGTGCTGCAAATTAGCTTATGTACAAATTATTTTCATTTTATTACAAATAAAATCTATATACTGTTAAAACAAATCAAATAATTTTGTAACATTAAATAATCTATTATAAACGAAGAATTGTATTTAATAATAATTACAAATGCTAATGACATACAGTTAGGACAAAATTTTGAATTGAAGACAAGGTCAAAGTGAGACTTTAGATCAACAGGCACGACGAGAAGATGCATTGTCGTAAAACTATTACAAGCTCTTGTCATGATATTGTCAAGATATTGAAAGATACGTCAAGATATTATCAGGATATTGTCAATATATTGAAAGATACATCAAGATTTCGTCATGATATTGACAAGATATTGAAAGATACATCAAGATCTTGTCATAATATTGTTAAGATATTGAAAGATACATCAAGATTTCATCAGGATATTGTCAAGATATTGAAAGATACATCAAGATTTCGTCATGATATTGTCAAGATATTCAAAGATACATCAAGATCTTGTCATGATATTGTCAAGATATTTAAAGATACATCAAGATCTTGTCATGATATTGTCAAGATATTCAAAGATACATCAAGATCTTGTCATGATACTGTCAAGATATTCAAAGATACATCAAGATCTTGTCATGATACTGTCAAGATATTCAAAGATACGTCAAGATCTTGTCATGATACTGTCAAGATATTGAAAGATACATCCAGATCTTGTCATGATACTGTCAAGATATTCAAAGATGCATCAAGATCTTGTCATGATACTGTCAAGATATTCAAAGATACATCAAGATCTTGTCATGATACTGTCAAGATATTGAAAGATAACATTTCTGAGGATCGTTTCTTCCGGCAGATAGATCTCTATTCATGTCACGTGGTAGGCATGAAGTCTACAGAACTTCCTTATTTCTGAAATAGTCATGAGAATGTCATCATAAGATCATGCTTTCATGCGGTATTGTTACGGCACCAGTCATGCTTGCCAGTCGTTTGTTTGCCTTGTAAACATAGAGAACAAACATGCTCAAACAAACATGCTCAAACAAACATGCTCAAACAAACATGCTCAAACAAACATGCTCAAACAAACATGCTCAAACAAACATGCTCAAACAAACATGCTCAAACAAACATGCTTATTGAAACATAAACAACAAAGAAGCCATATTGATGACCTGGAACAAGTTAATAAGGAAAAAAAACATCTGTTAATAGAGTATCCACACACACACCAATCAGGGCAACGGAAGATCATCTATATTCTATATAGATATAGATTCTATAATTCTTATCGTGGCCCAAATATGCGGTACACCACGATAAAAAAGTAATGGAAAGATAACTCTTTTATTTCTGCAAGTCGGACTAGAGTTACACCATGTAACCTTCGCAGTGACAGGGAGAGCGAGGCTCGTGTATTCGAAACGTCTTGTCAGAACGAAGAGAACAGAGAGAGAGAGAGAAAGAGAGAGAGAGACAGAGGGAGACAGAGAGACAGAGAGAGAGAGACAGACAGAGAGAGACAGAGAGACAGACAGAGAGAAAGACAGAGAGAAAGACAGAGACAGAGAGAGACAGAGAGAGACAGACACAGAGAAAGACAGAGAGACAGAGAGAGAGACAGATAGAGAGAGAGAGACAGAGAGAGAGACAGACAGAGAGACAGACAGAGAGAGAGAGACAGACAGAGAGAGAGAGACAGACAGAGAGAGAGACAGAGAGAGAGACAGAGAGAGAGACAGAGAGAGTGAGAGAGAGAGACAGAAAGAGAGAGTGAGAGAGACAGAGAGAGAGACAGAGAGACAGAGACAGAGAGACGGAGACAGAGAGAGACAGAGACAGAGAGAGAGACACACACAGAGAGAGACAGAGAGAGAGAGAGAGCTGGTCCACGTTTGACAACGAGGCTGTCCTTGTAGTAGGACAAGGCGACCCTAGGACTCACTGCCCGATTTCTTTCAGGTGCTCTAAGGAAGTAATTCTCAGCATATATGTTACTCAAGGTGTTATTGATACTGTGAGCAGGCACCAGATTGGGCCGACGTCAAAAGAGCCGCTTGAAGTTACAGTAAACTCCATAATTATCTTGTCTTTTGAAGTATCGTCTGTAATTTCTAAGATAAGATATGCTAAAAAAAATTTTTTTCCCTAAAAAAGGAGCCCATTAACCCTCGCGAACGGCCCTTGCAGTAACATTTATATTCAAAATTTATAAAAGATTTTGTTTAGACTTTACAGATTTGTAGGCCTACTGACCTGTATGTGCAGAATTTGTAATTCTGTGATGCTTCTTTTGAACTTAAATCACAAAGAGATGAATTCCTAACAGGTCTTGTAAGTTTAAATAAAATCACGTCAATGTGCAGGGAATCGGACGAAAATAAACGAATTGAAAATAATGAAGGTTCAGCTTGTATGAATTGAGATTACATTTAGTATACGCCTGTCTACATGTAGAAATACAATAGAATACGCAAAAACCCACCCATGCATCAGATCGATTTTCGATGCATTATCAATCTTTTACATAATGTACAGATATGAATACATGTCCATCTAATTACTCGCCACATTGTAAGAAATTTAGATTGGGACCTAATCAGTCCGCCCCAGGGCGTATGTTACATTCATGTCCATAAAGGTATAAATTATAAAAACATTAAAAAAAAAACACAACAACACTATTCAGGTAGCATAAAATCTGTCTTCCATTTTGCCTAGACTGTGTGTGTGTGTGTGTGAATGCATTAGACATTCTTAAATTACTTTCCAAATGTTGAAACCATGTGGCACAGAACATTGATACAAACTGATCTCGCGCCTTTCATTTTTTTTTTTTTTTAATGGACCTCATTCACCAATCGTAAACAAAAAAAACATTTAGCCACGTGATTCTCTATATCTTCTATACAAATTATGTCATCCATCGCGGCTGTCACGTGATACGTATTTTTCATTGTTTTATCAATATTATGAACGTGGCAAATGTGTTAATTTACGATTGGTGAATGAGGTCCATTCTTACAGACAATAAGCAAGTCAGGTGTCCAAGTATTCAATTACGCTGTAATGCTTCGCACTAGCATTTAATAATTGAACACAAAAATATTCAAAGGTCTGGTTAGTATTTAGATGCCGGAGTCTCAGTCAGATATAGCTTTCATTACTGTTTCTATTTTTTTTAGAAAAACAATTCTCTTTAAATTTTAAGAGTTATTCTTTTTCTTTTCTTATTGAATAAATATTAACAAATTAATGAACGAATATTGACAATAGAGGATCTTTTTTTTTTTGTAGTGAGAAAGCAAAAAGCTGTTCTGTTTTTCTCATGGTTACAAACTTGCTATAATATATTCCAATTAAAATAGATATTCTTATACCAAGACTCCTACACTTTTTTCTCTTTTATTTCTTACAGCTCGTAATTAACTTAATGACACAATCTGAGAATGACTCACTGAACCAACACAAAACCAACACAAATTTATATTAGTCTCAAATGTCCAGCCAAAGTGTTTGTGGATAAATATAAATATATATATAATAGACATATGTCAACATAATTTGTTTACCAGATCTTTTAACGACATATTATCAGTTCCAGTGAAGGTGGCCTAAAAACAGAATATTATCAACAAACATTTTTTTTTTGCTTAAAGCACATAAATCAATCTACTTCAGCAATTTAAAAAATAAAATAAAATTATAATTGCGACATTAAAAGAGTTGAAGTCGTAAAATCTTAGATAAGCGTGTAATCTAGGCATACATCTATGATTTCAACACACAATTGTTAAACTGGAAAGCCATCATCTATAGCATTCAACTAATCAGAAATAAAAGATTAACATTAACAAAAAAAAAAAATAGAACTAATGTATGTGACTTTTATGTCGTTAATTTATTAGTAACAGTACTACATACTAATCAGAGGGCATGAGGAACAAGGTTTTGAATATCTAGAATGCGTAACATTCTTATACTAAAAGGGAGGGCAAATTCCACCCACTGAGCAGGCTGTAAGCTTTCATCAAGCCCTGGCTATAATAAAAAAAAAACAGAAATGGAAAAGTGGTTTGAGTGCTGGGACAAGTCCCAAAAAGCCCGTGGAGTCTGGGAGCGCATGAGGCGCCCTGACCGCACTTCCCCGTGGTGGAGGCTGTCCAGGCCTGAGCAAGCTATTACAGCACAGTGCAGGACATGCCACTGTCCTGTTGGCTCATATTTCTCGCGGCTATGGCCAAATTTTGATTCACGGTGCTCCCCGCTGCGGGGAAGAAGAGGAAACCGTGCCTCATATTCTGTTTGACTGCCCCAGACTTGCTGATCTCCGTCTCGACAGGTCTGGGAAACCAAAAATTCTCGACCTGTATGGCGACATTTATGCACTACGCAAGACAGCAGGGTTTCTGTCCAGGGCTTTTGCAAGAGAGGATTTGAGCCTCTCATGCCCTCACTCTAATGGAGTTTGATGATGATGATGATGATGCTAAAAGGGCTGTAGGTCTCAAAGAAGCAAATAAGTCAGAATCCAATCATATCCCACACCTTCTAGGAATGAAGAAGAATTTTCTGTTAACAGATTTAAAGTCCTCATTCACAGTTTCTTGAAATAACTTCCGACTAGCTACTCCTATTCAAGACAAAATATTTCTTATAAATTGTAGCACTTAGAAACATTTTTGTGCGTGCGTGCACGTGTAGTGCTGCTATAAAAAAAAATTCACATTTATAAAATGCTCTCTATCTCTCTCTCTCTCGGGTCGACTTTAAAATCTTGGGATGAATAAACAAGGACATTTGGGCCTCAGAACACACACTATGAGATAACTCTTTTAGTTAAGAAGTTCAAAACAAATACTTGATTAAAAACCATAGTTTCATGCCTCCCCAGATTGTAAGTCGGCAAAGCGTGAGAAGGAGAATGCACCATCAAAGAGAGATCAATACTTACAGAGCTGTTGTAGATGGCGAAGACAAAGAAGGTGAGCACAGTCCCGGACTGCAGGTTGATGGTTTCATTGGTGTACAGAACTCCATCCGGTCCTAACCGGAAATACCGGGCGTCACTTTTCCTGTCCAGAGCCAACGTTGTAGTGGACAGAGCTGTGAGGACCACAAAGGTTCATTACTTTTTAAAAATAAACTGACCAATTAGTTTTAGTGTCTCCCATCTAAAGTAACTGTCTACGACACACATTTTTTTTGTCAGTTTTGATATATTTGGAGTACAACTTAGTCTTAAATAAGACTCAGCCGAACTGTTAGTATAAAACTTAAAAAAAAAAAACTGCTTTTATATAGGGTATCTTTAATGCTCTAAACCCTGTGCGATATGGACATTTGGTGGATCTCTGGGAGAAGGTTTCCCGTGCTGTAATTTAATCCCTTAGCTCATGTCAGGATTCAAGCTGGAGCCCTCTTGATAGATAACCAAGCAGTCTATGTCACTTAGCCTCTCATCCTACTTAAAACAGCCTTTAAGAGCGGTAGACATTTATGTAGGCAACTCTGTAAAATCTCAACTATTCAACGGACATTTTCAGACTTGGGCGAGCTGGATTTGTCTGTGTGTGTGTGTGTGTGTGTGTGTGTGTGCGTGTGTTTGTATGGAATCTCTGGAGGCAAATACATATGGACGTATATATAATACTTTATGTACACTGAACATGTATATCGTATAGAGTGTATTGTAGTAATGTTATCACTAGACTTCCTACTTACTTGTTGAATTACTAGTGAACTCGACCTTCAAGACTGGCACATCTCTTGGAGCGTTCTTGTAGATGCGGGCAGGGTATGGGGTCACAAGAAGTTCTGAGGAGGTAAATGACACAACGTAAATACAAGACGTACGTACGAGGCGTAGGCGTAACTAGGAATAGGACTTAGACTTAGGTGCTCTCGCTCAGTTCGGTGCATAAGGCGGCAAGTTCTCTCAACAGAACTTGGTCATAGTGACTTTCAGGGACTTAAACCAGATAGTGCCCACGGATTTTAGATATTATTAGAAGGTGAGAAGCCATGTTATAGGATTTTTTTTTCATCAGTATTCAGCAACAAAAAAAAAAAAACAACAAAAAACTTTCTACTGTAGATGGTTCGTAAAGCTAATTTGACAGTGAGTTTATACTTAGTAAAGTATGAATAAAATGCAAAGACGAATTTATTTTCTAATACAAAATCTTAATTATCACTTATTATCATAATAACAACGCAGAATGGGCCCCGGGCAATCCGTTTCGCATAGGGTCCCTCAATCTGAAGGACCGGCCCTGGTTAGGAGTTAATCTAATTATTTAAACTACTTCCGTACTTAAACTCTGCAAAATTATTGGTTTTAGATATTAAATACGGTAACTCTGCAAAATTATCGGTTTTAGATATTGCATATTGGAACTCTGTTAAATTATTGGTTTTAGATATTACATACATGAAGTCTGATAAATTATTGGTTTTAGATATTACATACTTAAACTCTGCTAAATTATTGGTTTTAAATATTAGATATTAAAACCCTGCTAACTTATTGGTTTTCTTGGCTGATTCAGGCAACCCCCTCCCCTAACAGTGCAACAAGAAAAAAAATGCGTCCTATGGAGCAGGTCTGTAGCAGTACCAGCCTCTAATTGACAACTTTTGTTCCTAATCAATAACACCGACACTTTATTGCTAATCCCAAGCCAAGTCAGCGATTTTTTTATTCTTCGATAATTAGATTTGGCTTGTGCTATAACGTTGAGGCCATTATATATACTCAATTTAAAAAAAAAAACGAGCTCTCATTCGAACAATTAACGTGGTAATATATATTCACATTGACAACAACAATTACAAATAAAATATTTAAAAATACGGTTTAAAAATATATAATGGGAATAACTCCACATATTCGTCTCTCAATGATATAAAAATCTCTTGATATCAAACAAAATATCTACTTATAACTATTTAATTTATTAATTGCTATTTTTTTTTATTGTTTCATATTTTGTTAATACAATAAATAATTGTGCTAAGTTTCAACTTTATCCGAGAATGGGAAGTGGGAGAAAAAACGTGTTCAATTAATGTGTACCAGATAGACAGACAGACAGACAGAAAGAGTTGATATAAGCTTTGTTGAATACCGGTAATACATTGTTATTTATAAGTTTGGGAATCTACACTGAACTGAAGCTGAAACTCAAGTCTTGTTTGCAGCTGAATGATTCAAAACAATCGGGGGCCGTTATTAAGATAACAAAAAAAGTTGTGCGAAGTATATGAGATGCGCAGAGCATTTTGAAATCGCCAGCGGTTCCTATTGGGAAAAATTAATTTTAATTTTAAAGTTTTTTAAAGAATTTTAATGTTATGATTAATGAGATGACGTTGCTAGCTTGCAGTTGAATAATAACATGAATGTAACATAAACTTTGAACAACTGGCATCTTTAAAGTGTAAATAAATTTCAAACAAGTCTTTGGTAATTTTGGATACCATTTAGTATTTTTGGATCACGAAAAAAAGTAATAAAAAGATTCATACATTTTTTTTTAATACCAAAAGAGTAATAATAATTTTTAAAATTCACTGTAACTATTTTTTTTTGCGAGTCTTCTTAAAAGTTGTCTGCCCAGGGAAAGTTATCTGTTCTATAATTAACTGTTGAACTGTCAGTGTCTTACTGACTCTTTCAGAATGTGACAAAATTCTTCGCGTCCCTCTTTTTAAACACCAGACATCCACAGCTCTGGTCGCTAATTTGTAAACATGACAAAAATGTCTAAATTTCAATGTGTGTGAGTGTCTATCTCACTGACCAAACTATCTTAGCTTTGTGTTGTCCTAAGTTATGCAGAGAGATACAAACCTTTTTTAAAAATAAAAAAAAAAAAGGGACACCGCAGTCAGAATTTGAAGAAAACGAAATACAACGGCACTATATTAAATGAATACCCAGAGTTTAAAAGGTGTATTAGTGCAATTTGGGGGTAAATGTATAATGTAAAAAAAATATATTTTTGCTACTTCACGTAAAAAAGTACAAATACAAAAATCCCATGTCTCTTAGCCTCTATTTCCTAGACGCATCTCTCCTTTCTCCCTCTATCTCTCTCTTTGTTTTGCCAGTCTGTCTATCTTTTCTTCAGTTTGACCCGTCACTAAAGCTACGTGAGTGCGTGAGTACCACTTTCTCTATCAATATTCCAATACACAGACTCTCATCGTACGATGCTATTACTCTACATAACTTTGATATGAAGGGAAATCGAATTGCTCAGAATTCAGATTATGGATAAATCAATGCGAACCAGATGGTATCGATTACAAATATCTGTAGTTAAAGACTGGCAGCAGGATGGATACGATCGTTGAATGCGTTACGTCACAAGGTGCCAAATAGGAAACAGCACACACACACGCACGCACGCGCGCGCGCACACACACACACTCACACAGACACTTTTAAATGAATGCAACATATAATTATGGAAACCATTCCACTGTTAGCGGTTCTCAGGCCGTAGGCTTACGCCTCCATTAAATTCTTTTCATTCGAACACACGATTCCTCTATTCAGATTGCAAATTCTTTTCTTATCTTGTCTTACAAAATACAGACGTTACTTCAAAAAAGAAGATGACTACGCCCTACCCGTCATGCATCTAGTCATGCATGTTAACCAATGACCTAAATTCTGCCAAGTCACTGGTTTTCCTGGCTAGCTCAGGCTACCCATTCCATGCTCTAATAGCACTAGGGAAGATAGAGTATTTGTAAAGATGTGTCCTAGCATATGGAACGAGGAATGTACCTTAATGGGGAAAAAAAACACAAAATCTGCCTGGACACGGATTTCCCTAGAAACTTTACAATATATATATATTTGGGGAAATAAACAATAAGCTAATTGTTCTCATAGGGAAAACTCTAGTTTGACCATTATAATTTTTTGATGTATAATAATCTAATAATTAAATATGGTCTGGAGGTCTAGACAATCTTTATCTTCAGGACACATCCGTCAGCGGATATTCCCGCATGTGTTCATTAAAAGGGGAAATAAATCACTAGACGTCCGGTAGCATTTTGCGCATAGTCTTCCAACTGGATCTCTAGGCGTGTCTTTAGAATTTTATAGAGAAAAAAAATTACACATTCGCTTAACCAGGATTTTTTAGGGAGGGGGGAATTGGGGCTCGTAAAAAATTGTTTCTAATTTTGTTTTTAATCTTTCATTCATTATTTAATAAGAACAAAATAATCGTTATATTAAAGGTTGGTCAGAAGTATAAAATAGGGATGGTTTCCAGTAGGAAAATGCGTCCGTATTTCGAAACACCTTTCCTCATTCATCAGATAAAAATTGGAACTGGCGAAATCTGCCCTTGTGGAGTGTCACCAGAGAATTCTGAATGTCCTTAAAAATTGCATTTATTTATCAAGAGTCCTGAACAAGACACTGGCCCCAAAGCATCCCTATAGAACAGTGATGCCCAACCTAATTCGACCTGCGGGCCATTTTAATTTCCGATACTTCTTATGGTGAGGCTGAGATTGGTTGCGGCGCCTATCTAGGATATATTATGCACCCTGAAAGAGGTGGCCGCTTTTGGCGCCCTTGTCTAACCCCGCTGTAATTACGATTGCTTGAGAGTAATGCTAAACTAATTAAGACTAACCGGAGCATGTCTCTGGTACAGAGCTGATTAGAATGACCAGAGTGGACAATGTCTTGAGCAAGATATCAACTTCCATGACCGCTACATCAGGAATCTTCTGAAATAAAGATAAAAAATATACATGTTATGAAAGAGAAACCGGTGACGTTAAGTGAATGTAAATAAACAGGATCGAATTTGACTGAGAAATGGAAACAAAGAAAAATAAAAATAAAAAAAAAAGTTCCCCCATTCAGACCTTGTGGTCTATAGGGCAGATGATGTAAAGGTCATCTGTTTCTATGGCCTACGGTTAACAATGGTGTCATGTGGCCAGCACAAAGACCAACCGCCTTTACTTTTCCCTAACTAATGTCAGGTACCCATTAGAGCTGGGTGGACTCAGAGGCGCCCGAAGATCCCGAAATAAAAATCCCAGTCTTTACCAGGATTCGAATCCCGGTCCCCGGTTCGGAAGCCAAGCGCTTTACCGCTCATTCACCGCGCCTCGACTTATTCTTTATTTATTTAAATTTCAAGGCCAACACGTATTTATTCTAAAAAAGAAAAAGGTTTATCCTCAGCAACAACGCCCCCCTCTCCTCCCCAGACTTGTAACACCTTCCTCAACCCTCCTCCCCAGACTTCTAACACCTTCCTTCCCTAAAAAAAAAAAACCGAAATGGAATGATCAAAACCCTTTTACATTAAAGTCCATTTGTGACAGCCAATAAAAATAATTCCATTACATTTACTATCAGCAAAACATTTTGGAAACTGAAATCTTTAATTTTTTTTTTTAAGTGAACGCAAGGACGTTTAAATTCAAACCATGTGTCAGAGCCACTGTATCGCATTATGGCGTGTTTCTTCTAACGAACTACAACTCTGTCGTGTTTTAATACGGAGTTAACGCCCCCTGAACAGGTTTAACTCTAAAAAATGTTTCAAGCGATAGCAAGAAGTTCGGCCAGCCAGGACACGTAAACTAGTTACAAGAAATCTTTAGAACCAACGACAAAGAGAGGTAATCAATAGAATTGTTGTATATTAACCTTAATATTTCAGAACATCAAGAAACATAACTAGGAAGTGTTTCAAGTTTAAAGGCTTACAACGCAAACACCACGCACTGTGACCTACATATTTTGCCACAACCAACTCAGACATAACCATTTTACTCTGGTAATCGATTTGAATTCTCTTTTCGCCGTCTACGTCTGTCCTCAGGTGCGGATTTACTTTTGGCCTCAAATGTTTATCCTGCGGCCTTTGTGATTTCCAGATGTCTTGTTCTGAAGTCGTCTGCAGTCAGGTTTTCTCTTCTGTATCAGTTAAAACAAGCTGGCGCCTAAGCTGGTCTTTAAAGCATTTCCTTGGACCACCTTAACCATCTCCAATTGCCATATTGCTAAGGACCGAAAAATCATGACTGCATTTAGAGACATACGAAATAACAGTTTCACGGCGATGCTTTCACAGCGCGATTTTGTCGTGCAGTATAATCGCTAAAGCCAAAGCCATTAGTTTCGTTTCGTTGAATTTTCTTTTGTTAAATGAAGGGTTACTTTTCTTGAGTCCATGAAATAATTAAATTATATTTTTAATGCAACGCGTTTGTATATGTCATAATTGTAGCTGTAGTGCTTTCATCTTCTGATAAAATTAGCGCTTCGTAAGACAGCAAAAAAAACAAAAAAAAAAACTGCAATTTTTGACTACTACTACTTTGGCTTTATCTGCACGGAGTGTAACAAAATATGTAGGTCACTAATGGGTCTGCCTAGCTTTATGAATTTTTCATTAATCGGACTTGAATTCAAGCTTTATACCAAAAGGTGGTTTGTAGCTCACAAAACACAAACATAGTTTGTAGTTAAACATCTTTCAGGGTAGACAATTAGATCTGGAGCTTGCAAATGATGATGGCATGTTTGAAAGTATAACAACCCGCCCCTACAGCACTTCATAGTTTTCCTTTGCAGATATCTACATACATATTGAAGTGTATTTAAAAAAAGAACGAAGTCTCTGCGAAGCAAGACCTTCCCTTGTTTGTTCTGAGAGAGGACCGAATGAAGCAGAGCCATGGGGATTTTCATTTGGCCGGCCGCTCGTGACGAGTGACGTCAAGATGCATTGTTGCGCAATGTTTAACTCATTTGGGCGTCATCGTTTAATAGAGCGATGTGGGGTTGGGGGTGGGGGGCGGCGGCGCCCTTGACGAGACGAGTGGTATTAACGTATACCTTTTTGCCTTACATCTGCCCATATGTCAGCAGGGCGTCAGGAGGTGTTTCCAAACAGCGCCGTGAAGCGAGTGCCGGAAATGGGGTTAAAAAGTGCAGGCAATTTTATTTTTAGTGGCTGTACAGAAAATGTATTTTTAGCGCTGACAACACAAATGCACATGTCTTAATGAGCATCTCATTCGCGTATGGGCGGCGCATTTCAAAGACATCTGAGTGAACCCGCGAAAACCGAAAAAATATTTCACGCATTTTAACTCTTTCTCTCCGTAATTATTTTCCTCGTTCCGATAGAATTATTGATTTTGCTCATTTGTATTTCACTATCCTGTTATGATTAAACTTCAATAACTTTTTTGTTTGTTATCAGAAAATGTTATGTTTGGTATCGAATTATGCTTTTTCACAAAACAAAAATTAAAGTTTATAATCCAAAAAACAATTTAGTTTAATAAAGGTCCAATCAACGATGGCATTGTCAATTAGGAGAGAAAGAGTTAAGCTGTCACTACTTACTTATAAAGCCCTGGAAAAAAAAACGACTTCGCCCGAGAACAATCGTCGTAGAAAGCCTGAACACTGACCTGCAACGTCACAATCTGTGGGCTGTGGAGACTCTTAGCTAGTTGCCTTGTCACAGGACTGGAAATTCGTTATTGGTCTCCACTGCCCACAGGTTGTGACGTTGCAGGTCAGTGTTGACGCCTACTATAAAGATTGGTCTCACTTCCCCAGGGTTTAGGTAGGTGAATCTTTTTTTTTTTTTCCTAACGCACGAAAGTCACCAGCTAAGGAAGCCTGGAGCGAGACGGTCTGTGGTCACTAAAACGAATTAAATAGACAAGAATTCTGTTCTGTTTTGTTGTGTTGTCTTTATTTGAGAAGGGAGTCCTTGTGATCACAACAAATTTCCATAAGGATCAATAAAGCAGTCTTAGTCTCAATCTGAATGATTCGTGGGTAAAGACCTCGTGACATTCAAAGTGTGACCACAAAGTTAAATGAACACAAAAAATGCACGCTTAATACAAAGGTTAAAAAAAAGTTAACTTTCTCTTGCGATCTGTAGAGCAGATGTTGTAAAGGTCATTTGTTTCTAAGATAACGAGGGTGTCATGTGACCTGCACAATTTCCAACCACCTTTACTTTCCCAAACAGGTGTTAATTACCCATTAGAGTTGGGTAAACTCAAGGGCGTCCTAAAAATCCCAAAATTCAAAATCCAAGATTCGAACTCGGGACCCCTTTAAATACAAAGAAAGTATCCCATATACCATAAGCTAAAGTGCTCCTTCACATAAGCTGCAAGTTTCTCCCATTTAACTAAAGCAGGAGTCAGTCTAAGACTTCTAGAGACACTATAGGCAGGAGTCAGTCTAGGCCTCCTTGAGACACTATAGACAGTAGTCAGTCAAAAACTCCTTGAGACACTATAGACAGGAGTCAGTCAAAGTCTCCTTGAGGCACTATAGACAGGAGTCAGTCAAAGTCTCTTTGAGACACTATAGACAGGAGTCAGTCAAAGTCTTCTTGAGACACTATAGACAGGAGTCAGTGATTATGCTGCATAATATCCGGATATGACTCGCAGCCTGCGGGCCTTAGTTTGGGCATTACTAATCTAGTGGATTGGATTTAGATCTATGTCAAACACGGCTAATGTTCCATTATTTTATAATTATTATTTTATTTTTTTTTGCAACGAAAATGAAAATAGTGTGAAAATGGGTTTACTAGTTTAGCCGACTTATTCATATCAAATATAAAATACTGTGAAAACGGGTTTACCGGATTTGTTAAAGTTTCTTTCTTTAATAGAGATATATATTTTTTTTTTTAAGTTTTAGAATTTCCGGTTGTGGGTGGGACATTAAACATACCCTCCGCCTTGATCTAAGGAACATTTATACCAAGTTTTATCTAGATTGATCAAACTGTTTAGATTTCAATGTTGGACATATATACATACAAAAGCCATATCCTTACATTTTACTTTATATATTAGATTATTATAGCTTCTCACTAATTTTATATATATAAATGTATATGCTGCTAAAAGAGGCATGTTGACAGCTTAATTGCGTTAAGGATAGCAATATAACAATAGAACTTGAATAACAATTCTTCAAGTATTCTACCAAACTCTATGGGACTCATTAATGCCAAGGTATTCTTATAAATAAACCCATTGAAGGCCTTTAATGTCAAGGTATTTAAAGAAAAGGACATTCAACATTTGAACAAGTTCATTCAACAAGAGTACAGGCCCCTCGCTAGAAGAAAAAAAAGCCATGTCAAATATTTCGATATTATACTAAGCAAACATTTTCTCTTTGTTTGGCTCTTCATTGGATGGTTTCAGTTGCTTTGTTCCAACGATCTTTATTCTTTTGTGAACAGACTCCAAAACAAAGAAAGCAACACGAGAAGGAAAAAAAATAAAGATTATAAAAGGTTGTAAGTGTTATGAATATTTGAAAAGATAGTTTGGAAAAAAAAAGGCAAGGAGTTAAAAAAGAAACACTTCAAAACATATGTGGGCGGGTTGTTTCTTGAAGTTCTCTTGGTAGAACTTCGATTAAACTGAAATATTGAAGGTGGCTAGACTTAGAGCTTGGTCTGTCGTCACGATAGTACTGAGTTCGATCCTTGACCGTCTTCGTCCCCCGCCGTCCTGAGGAACGTTTGCACAAGGAATGGCCGAAACTTATTCAACAAAAACAGAAAAGAGTTGTGACGACCATTCTATCTTATCTTATCTTATCATATCATTGCAGATGTTCCTTCAAAAGAGAATATAATTATGCCCTTCCCGTATTCATGTAGTCGTGCATGTCACTTAGATGCTTAAAACTCTGCTTAGTCAATGATTTTTCTTGGCTGATTCAAGCAACCGATTCCATGCTTTATTTTCTTATCTATACTTAGATCCAGTGGCGTCACAGGGGTCGGTGTCACCCGGTGAGGTTAGCTCGGGGGGTGTCAATTTTCAATTCTATTTTGAAATGACGTTGTTTTTCACATTTTATCAAATTTTCTTCTTCTTCGTTCTCATTGTTATGTTGGAGTGTTCATATGACTAGACCAATACATGAGATGAACTGCACAGTGATTTCCAAATCAGGGAGCTCTCCATATAGTTTTCTTTCTATCGGGGTGTTTTGAGACCAGTGTCTTGTACGGGCCTCTTGGTAAAGAGAGCATTTCTGGAGGACATGGTCACCGTTCTCTGGTGACACTCCACACGGGCAGATTTCACCGGTTCCAATTGTGAGCTTCCGGTACATATGTTGCCCCACTCCGCTGCGTCCGGTCCCGAGTCGAAAGACCAGACGCTGATCCTGTCGGTATAGCCCATAATAGGCATCATCTTTTTTTGTGATTCGGATGAGAGCTTGTTGTGTATTTATGTTCTTGTTGTGTGTTGTGAACTGATCTGTTCTTATGTGTCAAAATGTCTTGGTGTCCAGGTCAGCTTGTGTGTGTGTGTACACAGTGTTATCGTAGACTGTTTTGTCATTCTTGTTCAATAAACCAAGGATTATAACAATTATTTTCTTCCCCTTCATCGAATATCACTATCTTTTCCCATGTGACAGGTTCAATTTATTTCATTGGCCTGTATATAAAGAGATGGTAACTGCCTTTTTCCACATTTATAATGCAATTTTTGTGTCTATACAAAATTATAGATTTGGTTTTAAGAAAGGTTTAAAAGTTAATGCATACAATAAGATTATTAGAAAAAAAAAAATTTTGAAGATTGTATGTAACAGCTACAACAAAAATAAAATTCTTAAAAAGTTTGTAATTTTTTATTACATTATATACTGGTTGTGGCAAAATATGTAGGTCGCCACAGGAAATACGGCATTCCTCATTAATCTTCGGACTCGAAAACAAACCTTATTATTATTATCATACTTTATACAAGTCTATTCAGTCTAATTGCCTCCCATTGATATCATTATATAATAGTATGCGACATGCACTTCGGAAGGTATTCCATTAAACTGCTATAAACACAAAAAAGACTGAAGTCTTGTATTTGTCTGCTCCAGGTAAAGACTACTCGGATCCAAGCATTAAGCTAAATGGATAGGAAATAAATGCAGTAGACAGATTTACCTCCCTTGGCAGAACACTCTCCTGAAACGGAAACGATGATGGTGAAATCGACCTGCATATCACCGAGGTCAGTGCATTCAGACAAAAAATCGAAACTTCTGATTCTTCTAAGGAACTATTCAGGATCACCGCTGAAATGTTCGGGGAATCAAACACCGAACGTTTGCCGTCATCTATCCCAGTATCTGAACTCCCTGATTCCTTGAATAGATTCTTCATTGGCAAGATTGAGCAGATCAGAAATGACATGACATCCCTCTCATCACAGATTGACCACTCTTCAATCTTTCAAAATTCACCTTTTTGCGAGTTTCAGCTTGTTTCTGAAGATTATGTCAAAAGTACTATTTTGAAGAAGCCAAATAAGTCATGTGACCTTGATCCCATTCCAACGTCCTTGCTCCTTGAATCCCTAGATGAGCTTGTACCCACAATTACTAACATTGTGAACTCTTCACTGACTTCAGTAGACTGTCTAAAAGTGTTCGGAACAGACGAGGTATTACCACAAACACAAAGCTTGGGGTCTATCGAGCTGTCATCCCCCTTACATTGCTCTAAACTTTTAATATAGTCGTATAGAAGTCTTTTAGAGTGAACATACTCGTGGGCCCTGAACTTAAAATTTAGGAAATATTTCTTCATGATATAGTTCTGTTTACAGAAGTCTGTAGATCCACCATTAAAAATTTTACTCATAGATGAATTATCCTGTCTAATGTGCATTATAAAAATTGGGGGAGGGGTTAGGGTGGGCAGACGTTGAGCCCAGGACCATCAAAACGACACTTCAGAGCGCATAACACACGAATAGGCAGCCGTGAAGTGTTAGGCTTAACTGCTTTACTTTTTAAAAATTATATTAAAACTAGTCGACAGGCGGCGTAGCATACACCGCTATTTTGCAGGGCCGGCCTTAGGTGACGCAGTGGGCTCCGCACTTATGCGACCGCAGTGGGCCCCGCACGTTCATAGGACCCGTGCTAATTCTAGGTTATAAATTATTAAATTAAACCAATGTATAACTTATAACAGATTTTCCGCGGCCTCCATTTCAATTTACCAGGAGCTCCTGGAAATCTCCTGAAATTGCAAAATATACGAAAAAGTCCTGGAAATATCCGGAAATTATTATCACACCATTATTTGGTAGTTGGTGACATTGGTTGGTTGAGGACCACGAGATATGAGTTTATGGAGAATAATATGTTTCACGTGGAATAGGAGAGTCCCACAGTGGCATCATGGGAATAAAATCTCGTTCTCGAGAGCTGACCACATGGGCAAGAAGAGTAGACCCCAGAGATAAGTTGAAGAAGACAGACGTGTCTTGTATTAAAGTTGAAAGTATTTACTAGATATGTACTTGTGAAATTTCATTTATGGATTATGTGGAAGATATGTTATATGATGGCTGAGCTTGCCAATTAATATGTTTTATCTTTTTATGAAGAATAAATATTTCGTCTTCTACGACAGTGTTGGTTAATACATAGTCGTGTGTTGTGGTCATAGTACTGAGTGGATCTAATAGACATACGCAACAGCAAGTTTGGTATAAAGAAGGACTTTTAATTAATACACCATGAACAATCTAATAATAGGCCTACCAGAAGAGGTATTACAGTAACAAGAGAACATTCGCGTTATCAGCACATATTATCAGCGCATATTATCAGCACATATTATCAGCGCATATTATCAGCACATATTATCAGCACATATTATCAGCACATATTATCAGCGCATATTATCAACGCATATTATCAGCACATATTTTCAGCACATATTATCAACACATATTATCAGCACATATTATCAGCACATATTATCAGCACATATTATCAGCACATATTATCAGCACATATTATCAGCACATACTATCAGCACATACTTTCAGCACATACTTTCAGCACATACTTTCAGCACATATTATCAGCACATATTTTCAGCACATACTTTCAGCACATATTATCAGCACATATTATCAGCACATATTATCAGCACATATTATCAGCACATATTATCAGCACATACTTTCAGCAGATATTATCAGCACATATCAGATGACGGATAAAGACGCCCACAAAGTTATACATATAGGGTGGTGCAAGTTATCCAGTTCCCGATCAACATTGGTCATACAGATCTTGAACAAATAGTAGTGTTAACCTATTTAGGGCAGTGTTATCTCAAGCGATGGAAATATATATATATATATATCATGGTGTTGCATGTCGGATTGGAAAGCAGGAGCCGTCTTTCAATAAGTACGGCCTATATGAACAAACAAATCAATTAGCTTGGAGATTAAAATCCACCTACTCAATAAAATCATTGTCCCAACGGCCATCTACGCTTCGAGTCGTGGAAGGTTGAAAAGAGGCTGAGTAGTGATGGCTGAGAAGGATCCTACAAATCCTCCCGAGATAATTTTACCAATAGAGAAATCTTTTCTCACTCAGGCATTGCCATCTAAGGGAAGTGGCGACTGACCGCCCATTGACATTTGCAAGACATATCATTAGACAAGACGAAACACGTTTACTAAAGTCAGGCTTAACATGAAAGCCTAAAAGAGGAAATAAAAAACATGTCCGTCCAGGTTTAACCTGGCGTCACACCTTTGTAGAAGTCCTGAATTTCGTGGGCACCTGCTGAGAAGTGGCTGTGAAAGTCGCCTTAAACTGATTTCCGTGGAGAAAGCTTGCAGCTATATGCGTCGAATGGCGTGCGAGAGGCTTACATCAATGTGTTTTTCAATAAATTGCAACAAAATATGTTACGTTCACGTTCACCACTCAACTGGTCAGATAAGATGTTTGGGGGAGTGCCTTAAATTCACACGTTCACCACTCAACTGGTCAGATAAGATGTTTGGGGGAGTGCCTTAAATTCACACGTTCACCACTCAACTGGTCAGATAAGATGTTTGGGTGAGTGACTTAAATTCACACGTTCACCACTCAACTGGTCAGATGTTTGGGGGAGTGCCTTAAATTCACACGTTCACCACTCAACTGGTCAGATAAGATGTTTGGGGGAGTGTCTTAAATTCACACGTTCACCACTCAACTGGTCAGATGTTTGGGGGAGTGCCTTAAATTCACACGTCCACCACTCAACTGGTCAGATGTTTGGGAGAGTGCCTTAAATTCACACGTTCACCACTCAACTGGTCAGATAAGATGTTTGGGGGAGTGACTTAAATTCACTCAAAGTTGTCCGGGGCGAGGCCCGGGCGCTAATCGTTTTTCTACATTTCTGAACTTCAAAAACTCTTTCTCCAGGCGTCTACAACACATAATAAAATCAAATAGAATGAAATTAAGAAGAGTTGGGGACATCTTGATACTAAATTTTGAGAGAAATTCGAGGCAGTATTTTTTTTTAAAGTTGCATTTTGGAAAAGTGCATTTTTCCCCACTTGGGTGTCACCCCCTGGTGGGTGTCACCCGGTGCGGATCGAAGCCCCCGCACCTGCCTAGTGACGCCACTGCTTAGATCTGACACAATTTGAGATGTATTTCTATTTAGTGTCCCTAAAGCCAAGCTCTATATCTGTAGTTAAACTTTATTCTGTATCAATTTTATCCTAGATGAAGTTAAAATTAAAATATTTGATAGAACCAAGACATCGTCTCATTTAATCTTTACTGTTCGCCATTTTCTATGTATTAAACCACTGTTACATAAGATCTGAACGAAGTGGTCGTCTCCTTTCCATTAGGACTAAAACAGAAAGATTTTAAAACTCCTTCATCCCACTTTCGGTCAGAGTGTTACAAGATCATCGGTCGTCATCGAAAAGTACATAGAAGTCTAAGTCATAAAGCGCTGGTTGTGAGTGTGTATGTGTTTTCATGTGTGAATGTTGTTCGTATTTGCATCTATAATGTTATTGTTACAGTAGTTGTGCTGAGGTTGTTAATTGTTGTCAAACTGAATTTCCATTAGATTGGATCAATAAAAATTATCTTATCTCTTATCATATCTATTACAACATTATGGGATATATCAGTAATACGGGTCAGTGTCTTTCATTCCGAAGGTGCAAGAAAAATGCAGTATTTTAGTGACAACAGCAACCCAACACTGACCTACATATTTTACCATAGTTGAAGATGTCAAAGGCGATTCTAGTCAGGATTATTTTATGTATATGCTATAAAGACCTAAATTTTTAAGCTCGTTAGACGCCGACGAAAATCAAAAGGCAGAGGACCCAAAAGGCAAACAGCTTAGAGTTTAGGCCGTCTTACGCCTACTACTGTTTGTAGAAGTACATTCTATCAACACACACTGTCTGGTAAAATTAATTTAAACACTGTAACTCTTTCACTCCCGTTCTCGTATCAAGTTCAAACTTTAAGCAGTTCTTTATTGTACTTAATAAAACATGAAACAAAAAACAATTAGTCAATTAATTATTGGTAATTGATCATTAAGTTTGATATTGAAAAGGGAAATAAATTCTACATTCCTGAAAAAAATATAGTTAAAGGTGTGGAGTTTTTCCGTTTCGATAAGTTTTTTTTTTAAATATTCATTTATATTTTGCTTATTTTTTAACTGTTTCATAAGTGTTGTAAAGTAACGATAGCATATCAATGTATTTATAACTATTGTGACGTGTACTCACCATAGACAAGGACGATCAATCTTCACAACATAAAGAACTATTTATCATTTACAATCAGGTGGAGGACACTTATAATAAACCATTGTAAATATTTTTAGGAAAGGACCATGGAACTGAATTTGTTTATTTGTCAGAACAGATAAAAAGCTTATAACTGTGTTGATTCTCGAAAGCTGTTTGTGGACCTGCAGGGATTTTGGATTCTTTTCAAAATAATGTTATCTTAGTGCGATGGAGAAAAAAGTCAATTCCAAAATAAACTCTGGCATGTCTTGTGTTAACATTTAAATCCGGGGGAAGATAGAGCACACATCATTAGATCCCTCGCCATGGCTTCAGTCAGAATCAAGGGCTTTGTTCAGTTTATCTAACATGGCACCTTTTTTTTTTCTCTACGAACTTTTAGGTTCCAGAAGCTGATCCTTAACACATGCAAGGATTCGATACTCCTCAGGTAAATCCACAAGCACCCCTGCCGTGTTAAGCGTACATTCAAGGATTCTATTATTGCCTTATACATTGACCCTCGTCACGATGTCCAATTAGAATTGATCTTGGGCCCATTTATGACCCTTTGGCCAACAGGGGGAATTTTACCCAGAGGTCGGGAACGAGAGACGGCTCTTCACCGACCCCTCTGTCAGGAGGTTCCCCATCAACTAGATTATTTAATTACAATATTTTCGTGAGACAGTCCTAAAGCCAGCGTATGGGTTCCTTCTTCCCATTCGGAGGCCGAGCCCACGAGGGGTTCCTGCGTGTTCCTATTTTATTCATTGACCCAGAAATATACAAAATCTTGGGGCAGCAATATGTACTTTTGAAAATCCCCAATACTTAAAAGGTTCATGCCCTTAAGAGAAACAACAGTAAATTTGTAAATTAAAATTGATTCGTTGCTCAATTTCGGGTCTTGCTTTATAAAAATCTTTGACGAGGTGCCACTTTAAAGTGTCGGAGGGGGGTGGGGGTGAAAGGTATGGGGTACAAATTACTGACAGGAGCGATACAGAATTACACAAAACTGCTACTCGTATTTATAAAGCCTTTGACAAATACATCGATCAGTATACGGATACTTAGAAAGGGATACGACGGGGGCTGCCTCTGAGTTTGTGTGATAACACAAACTCTCTTTGTAATCTTGTTTGTAGTATGAAAACACGTAAGAAAAAATCTATTGAAGTACGAAAACAAAGGATTGAGGTTCACTTGTTGAGACTCCTTGGTTCCTAGAGCATGGATACAACCCCACACAGAACCTTCCAATGAATTGCTTCAAACTTATCAACACCACAAGTAACCTTTTTTTCTGATATGCGTAGCTTATTTTATAGAGTCCACCCATGCAGACACAGACAAACGAAACAAATTAGTCTTAACAGAAAACACATGTGTTAAAAAAAAAAAGAATTCCCAGAAAGCATGTGATCTGTGATCAACGCTCATTACCCACTGAAATCAAAGAGTCTCAAGTTAATTTCACTTAAATTTCTAAGCCAAAAAAATGTAAACCAAAAATTATTTTTTTTTTAAATTATAAAGTCGACACAAAGTTGAGAAGCTTTGAGTAGAAAATATTACACAGAACAAAAGGAAGGGTTTGATGACATTGACGTCATAAGAGCTAGCTACTCAAGACAAAACATCACCTTTGATACACTAAAGGTAAAAAGTACAGAACCTTGTAGCTGTCATTACCTGCATTAAATATGTTTCTGTTTCAAGAATCTATTAAACGTTGGAAGAAATGTTTTTATTATTTCACACATTACGATCTATCAAGTATAATATACACTTTAAATGAACATATTAGTGCAGTGGTTCTCAGACTTTTTTATTACCCGGGACCCCTTAATATAGTCAAAACTCGCCCACTGGCCCCTTAGTGGAAAAAAACTGCAGAAATGCATATTATATAAGTATCATCATCATCATCATCATCATCATCATTGGCCTCCTTCAGTCGTGAAACGACTATGGTTCATCTCGGACACTTTTTCATGTGGCTGTGGAGCCCTATTTCGGAGAGACACTCCCGTCCACGTATATAGCAGGTCAAGGTGGCTTTCGCTTTGGTGGTACAGGAGCTGGCCATTTTCCGTGTGGCACGCTTTTCTTCAAGAATCGAGGCCCATGTTTTCTCGCTGTCTATAGCTTTCTTGGTCACCGTCTCTCTCCAACTAGTGTTGTCTAAGGCTGTGTCTTCCCAATGTAAGCATACAATTTAAAAAAACAACAACAAAAAAAAAACAAATTTGCTGAAGGAGTGTTTAGAGATTAGAACTTTGTTCAAAGTAATAAAATTAAAAAAATAATGACTTGAAAGAGCTTATAAATATTTTAAGAGTGTATTTATATCCACTCAAAGAGCACACAATTGTAGTCGGTTTCTTTCAGTGATGAGGTTGATTACGACATTGAATCCACTTTCTACCAAATCAGAAGACGAACTAGTAGAAAACAGTCAAAAACCTAAATGCGTGACCCATAATGCAGGATATAAAAACCAGAATCTGTTTTTGTAGCCAGAATTCTTCATATTCTTTGCTTCAGTTCCTAGCTTGTTGGTATTTCAATAATCTGCAATGATCCAGCATTACTATGGATTGATCTGTGATTGGGATCTCAGTTTGTCATTGCTCAAAAGGGTTCAGTTGAGACCAGTTGTTATAGAAGTCCTGAATACTGATCTACAAAGTCACAACCTGTGGGGAATTAAGACCGATAGCTCGTTATCACGTCACAGGTTTGTACGACGTGGCAAAGAGCTATTGCTCTAAATTGCCCACAGGTTGTGACGTTGCAGATCAGTGATGAAGCCATCTATAACTAATAGTCTCTGTTCAATATACTGTCCGGAATATCCAAGTGAAGAATGTTTTTTAAATCTTTGGTTTAGGTCTTCACAGGATAGTACATAATAGACATATTAAACAGTTGTTAGGGGCGAGTTGGTTATTATTCAAATTATCCGATCGGATAAACTAGTTGTTTTTTTTCGAAGAAGTTATGTTAATTGTATACTTGGGGTCAGCGCAAAACAGTTTGAGAACCACAGCCTTAGCAGAAACTATAAGGAACTCTGTATGTATTTAAAGTCTGGGTATAATAGTTCAAGCTATCCTGATACTAGGATACAACAGGATGCAACAGAATAAGGCGACATGTATTCTAACATATGCATTTGGGGAATGTCTCGAGAGAATGCGGACGATGTCCTCCAAAGATCCATGTCCTCTAAAGATGCATACTTTATTGAGAAGCCCAAACAAGACATGGTCCCAGAGCACCCTATAGAAGAACAACTTTATGGAGAGCTACGCACATATCTCACATATTTGACGAGCTATCTCAACCTTCAAACATAAACATTAAAACACGGGAGAAGACTCTCGATTCTAGCAGATCCATCAAAAGACAATCGGTTCATGGTTTGAACAACACAGAGACTAAGATCGGCATACAAGTGCTTCGCTTTAAGCGTAGATCTACGTTTCTGTCTCGTGCAGGTTTCTCGGCCCAATACAATTCGATGTAGACAGCAAAATAAACAAGGGAACAAACAACTCAGCATTACAGAAATGTGCACACGCATTTAAGAAATGTGCACATCGTTCTTTGAGTGACTGTAGCGTTGTTACTGGTGATATGCTGCCATGATATCTCTTGACTGAACTGACGTCATAATATAAAAACTTGCCAGATTCTGTTTCACCGTCCGCCTGTCTTTGTTCTTCAAGAGAGCACATAGACAAGAACGCTTGCTGGCAAGACTTTCATTGAAAGCGTTCAGGGGCGGGTCCTCACACAAAGTTTCCAAGTCTTACATTTACTTGCTTGTGCACCTTAAAAATCCAGAAATTTAAAATCCCAGTCTTCACAGAGATTCGAACCCAGGACCCCAGGCTAGGAAGTCAAACGCGTAACCACTCAGCGGCATTCCCCTAGTTGTAATAAAGGAGAGATAATACGAAAATAAAAAAAAAAAAAAATTAAAATATTTTTTTTTTTAGTTGGCAACACTAAAGTTTAATCTAGCGTCCTTGACATTGGTTAGTTTATCATAGAACTCTGTAATAACACACAAACACGAAGAAGCCATTAGGTTTAAACAGAGAGATCAGCAGCACACAGCTTTAGATGTCCGGCAGTCTAAGCTGGACGCCTAAGTACTAGCCAAAAGTCTAAATCAGGCCGAAGTAAAGTATAAATACACATCATTAGAAGACATTTATCGAACCGCTATTCATTGGTTTTATTTTCATCTACCCAGGATGCCCCAGTGTGTATCATTTTCTTTTTGCTTGCCTTACCCCCCCCCCCCCTCTTGGCGAGGCTGATATAGGATTTGACTGTATAAATATTTTGGCATATTTTTAAAGTTAAAATAAATATTTTGTCGCAGATTTATTGACGAATTAATTCATTTTCTAGAGACAGACATAGAAAGTGATAAGACAACAGCATTGGGTGGATGCCTGGTCGTGAGTTATGCTTGTCGGACTTGTTCGGACTTGTCGATGGTCACGAAGTTCATACCCTGCCCGCTGCCATCCCCCGTCGTCCTGCGGTAGGTTCGGACTAGGAAGTAAATTATCTTCAACTCTGAAGGAACATCCGAAACAAAACTGGACGGGCCTGTCACTGAGATTCTAATCAAGGAAAAATATGTCGGAACGGAGAAAGACTGTGACCGATCATATCTGGTGCCCCAACGGTTCAACAGACTTAAGGATAGGTGCCAGGCAGGGGCCAGAACCAAGTCTTAGCCCCCTCCCCCATTCCGATAATAATGTATGATTATTGTATTATCCTGCAAGATGAGGCATAGTTTGTAAAGCTAGAGATGAGGCGAGCCAGATGGAAAGGATGTCTTTTAAACAGGTGAGAGCCACATTTATATATGACCTATGAGGCCTCAATGGTGCTATACAAGATGAAACAGGCTGGAGGACACGCACTAACCATGAGATATATTTATTGTATGAGGACCCACCGATTGTGACGGAAATAAAAAAAGATCAGGCTAAATTGGACCAGGTCGCCTTGAAGGAATGACAGAGAAGAGAGGAGCGAAAATTGTATACAGGCGACCCAAAGGCAGACACCGAATGAGGATATGGAGGCAGATCTACAACAGCTTGAGGTTAGGGCGAGGAGACGAAAGGCCCAGGAAAGATCTGAATGGAGGGATGTGTTGAAAGAGGCCACAGCCCTCCATGGGCTGTACCGCCACTGGGATGGATGGCCTGGTGAGCACTTTACAAAGCAAGGCCCTCACAGCCACGAAAAAAAAAAAAAAAAAAAAAAAAATGTAAATACTGTGAGTCGAGCCAGTGTCGTTATATGGCTGCTGGTAGAATGCAGATTTAATATAGGTCTGGTAAATCTACATATTAGAATATTATGAGTTAATCAACCAATGAGGGCTCTGCATTTACTTTGTATCTCTAGATTCTAGAATCTAGATGCATGTTATTGTCTTGACTTAAGGAACTAAAAAAAAATTGAAACTAATTACATTGAAATGACGTCATCAATCGATGTAGACATGAGAATTACATCTACGACCGGATTAAGAGGACTGGAGACTTTGGTAAAATTATTTCAACAAAGAATATAAAAATAGGTAATGATGGTCAAATACAATTAATTACAATCTAGATCATGAAATGCGAGCTTTTATGGACAAGACGTTGATGGTATGCATGAAATCATGAAATCATTTTATGGATTCCTTAGTTTTTTGCTTATGACATCAGTTGACTAGCTGGTCTAGCTATTACATCCTGGGGATCCATGTTATTATTTATTTTTTTAAAATCTGTGAGGGGCAGGTACGGTGAACGTGAATGTGTTATTTCTTTGTTACTATTATAGTATGGAAGAGTTATATCCCTTTGTTTATTTTTCCCCAGGTGTGAATGTGACCAGTCTACACGTGATGGTTTTGAATGTGTTTCCTTGTAGGATCGAGTGAAATTGGTAGCCAGTTGTTTTTCCTGGACTGATGCTTATGTAGGCCTACATATATTTTTTGAGAGTGGCTGTCATTATTGTGCTCTATCGGATATTAAAGTATTATTACCTTTCCATAGATGTCTAGATGTTCAAATTGAATTAAACATAGTACTACTTTATTGCTAGTATAATAGTTTTAATTGTTGAAATATTTTGTTTATATTGCGAAATTTATAATTGCCCAATAAATGAGCTCAAAATGGCTTATGTATATGCAGTAATACAAAAGACAAAGATCGAGTTATAATAAGTATTTATAAATGAAATTGAAACTATAAGACAAAAACTGTATTCTATAAATTTAAATTTTATTTATGGAATTCAGAGAAATAATGACTAATTTATGCAATTTATTTATTTAGTTTAAACATTTGGTACTCAAGTTTGTCATTTTTACACGCAAAAGTACAAAAAATAAGAGTATGGGCTTATCTCCCTTCTCATTTCTATAGTTCAGGGTATAAGAGAAGTCAACCTCAGCAGAGTTCAGCTATTGTTTTCAAATAAAACCTTTTTCTTTCCCTCAACAGTTTCACAATATAAATAAACAATATATACTAGCTGCATTGCACATGACCCGTCAAAGAAATGTATGCAGTCAAGAAACACGTTTTCAGGATATTCTTTACAAGGGTGAACTTAGGTAATATTGTCTAGTACTTATATATTAGCTAAGTGAGCTGGTAAACCATGCTTAAACTGACAACTGCAAGTTATATTTTTAGTTTTAAAGATTGTAGTTACTGTTTGAGTAATTCTTGACGCTGGATGACATGTAACACCAAACTGCTGGTAGAAAAACTAAATCGCTGTAGGCGTATAGCTTAACTTGTAAAAACTTGAAATAACTCGAATATCTTCTTTAAAAACAATACTAAATTTTGCTAAATAACTTGCTTGAAGCGAAATGAAGTATATGCAAGAGACTTTAGTATTAATATAAAATGATTTTTTAACAAAATCTAACTCCCAACAAAAACCCGTCATTTCGCTCTTGCTTCCCGGAGTCGTCTGGCGTATCTAAGACAGCTTACGTCAGTGACACTTATCTTTCATCATTCACACTTCATACAGAGCCACCTACCAATAGCTAACTTATTCTCACCGTCACCATAGAAACACACATGCACTCCATAACTATGAGTCTCAGGCTAAAACTACTTAAGTGTTGTTGCCAGTTATAGATTTCATTTTCTTCATTTCTCTTTTTTTTCCTTGAGTCTTTTCTATGAAGTACTACCAGCAGTGCTTTGAAGTACTCTGAATCTTAGCCTGATGCTAGCAATAGCCAGCTTCCTTCTAATTTATACATACAAAATATGCTACTTAGCCACTTAACTTATAAATGGAATTAATACTATGCCTTTTAATTAATTATAGCAGCCAAAACCTAACCACAACCATTCATTTAAAGATGCGAAAGAAAAAAAGGCCCTCATACTTAGGGAACTACTTTTCAAAATTAGAAAGAATTTGCTGGAGACTGGAGCGGCTGTTCTATGTCTGTGAAAGTAGTTCCGGTTCAAAAGTTCATGGACAAGAAAAGTATGATTAGGCCTGACATGAAAGACTCCGCCATGCTAGGTCTTGTGTCATGAGCCAATCATTGTCACTTCCTGTATTCTACACTTGTGCTCATACAAATGCAGCTGCGCTTGCGTCAATAACAAAACAAGAATTTGATACCTAAATATCTAAATAGTAACTGTCCGTAATAAGACCAAATCGAAATAGTATTCTAATCGCCCGCCTGAGAAGGTAATCGATCCATGATAAGCTATTCTAATAGCACGACTGAGAAGATAATCGGTCCCTGATAAGCTATTCTAATCGCCCGCCTGAGAAGGTAATCGATCCATGATAAGCTATTCTAATAGCACGACTGAGAAGGTAATCGATCCATGATAAGCTATTCTAATAGCACGACTGAGAAGATAATCCATTCATGATAAGCTATTCTAATAGCACGACTGAGAAGATAATCCATTCATGATAAGCTATTCTAATAGCACGACTGAGAAGGTAACGATCCTTGATAAGCTATTCTAATTGGCCGTCTGAGAAAGATACTCGGTTTACAATAAGGTATTTTAGTTACCCGACTGAAAAGATAATCGATATGTGAAATGCTATTCTGATTCCCCCACTGACAATATAATCGATGCTAGTCTAATCGCCTGACAAAGAAGTTTCATATTGAAAACTGTAGATTATCTCTCTTAGTTTTCAAAGACTAGAAAATACGAGAGATATAAATAGAAGTTAAGCATCAGTAGTAGTGGTAAGTTCATTTTTGTATCTGTCTAAAAAAAGTAGATACTGACCGCAGCTGAGGTCAACTCCTACTTACCATACGATCAACGCTTTCGTTCGAGTTTAGTGAAATATTTTTAGGTGTACCAACTTTATGAGTCTTAATCTAGTTTATTCAGGGCCCGTAATTCGGATGCTCGGTCCTGTATTACAAGATTTACACGCCCTTGGAGAGAATGCCATTATGCCGCTAAGAGCAGAAAAAGTAATCTGTTGACTACCCGTGTTTACCGCAATGAAAGAGCTCAGGAGTACATGCCTGATTGGATAAGTGCTCAGAAAATGATGACGTAAATACAAGACGTTCTTTTATTACCCTTGCAGATTTTTTTACGGTGAGCGTTCGACGTTGGAATGTATAGAAAAAAAAAAAAGAAAAAAAAAACACAGAACACTAATAAAAAAAAACACACATAAACACAAAAACAGCTTTACCATGTCACTTTGGAATGATACGGATATTACTTGTCTAGCATGGGATGGGGAGGGGGTGTTTCCACAAGCTCTCTCGCTCTCTCTCTCTCTCTCTCGATTTCTTCCTGGATTTGATTAGCCCTTACTTCAAGTTCTACAACCGACTCAAACAGACGTTAATAATTGAGAATTTTGTTTTTTTTTTAGTGTCTTCTTGTAAACAACCTTGACCTTGAACACAAGATGGCGGCAACATAATTTTTTTTTTTTTTTTTTACATTCATGTTGACCCACTGAAACGTTTTTTGACAAAATATCCTAAATATATGTATCACCAAATATTCGGAACATAGACCCAATTATATTTTAGACAAGAAGTCATAGAAATGTTTTTATTCTATTGTGCTAGCAAAGGAACCAAAAAAGGCATGTTTCTAATCCTTGAGCTCATACGGGAACCAAAATGTCATATTTTCAATCCTTGTGCTATCAAGGAGACAAAATGACATGCTTTTATTCCTGATGATAGCAAGGAACTAAATTGTCATGTTTTTAATCCTTGTGATATCAAGGGAAACAAATTGACACTTTTCTACTCCTAATGGTAGCAATGGAACCAAATTTTCATGTTTCTAATCCTGATGCTAGCAAGAGAACCAAACGACAAGTTTCTAGCAATGGAATCAAATCGATATTTTTTTCTTTACATGTTTCAGAACTGAAGACTTATATCCAAGCCCAATATTCAACTGGGCGGAGGGGTGGGGGGGGTGGTGGCGGGTAGGATTCAAACTCATGACCATCGAGACGACAGTTCAGAGCACTTGGTCTACCACTCGACCAGGAAACCATCATTGTCAAACACATGATTCTCCTCCTTTCGTACCAATGACAAAAGTGTAGCTGAATTTTTAAAAAATTCTCGGCTTATACAGATACTAGTACCATTTGTTTGTTTTGTAAAATGTTTTACATATTTCGGATGTTCCTTCAGAGTTGAAGATAGTTTACTTCCTAGTCCAAACCTCCCGCAGGACGACGGGTATGGGAGCGGGCAGGGTTTGAACCCGGGACCATCGATAAATCCAAACGACAGTCCAGCGCGCAAACCGCACGACCAGGCAGCCATTTCGTATCTGTATATACATGTATTTAATTGGTCTAAATAGAGACAGAAGTATTACAAGATTTCACAAAGTCCATCGATTGAACATTTCAAAAGCCATCAGGAGACAAAATATTCATGGAGGAGTTCGGAATGTGGATGTAAAAAAAGTTCAGTAATTAATTTTTCTGTTCATTTATCAGCGAGCGATAACTTTGTCTTGGTCTGAACGCAATCTTATAAACAGACGTCTGCTCGTTGATAGGCCCGCCAGGTGGCGACAAAGTATCGAATATCACGGAGCATGTTGGGCATGAGGATAAACAATAATGGCGGCTCATCTTGTCAGGTGGTTTGATTTCGAGATGAAAGGGAGGTAAATGAGAAATATTTAATATTTATAAAGGGGGAGGGAAGCAGAAACATAAACGATAAAAGCCTAGGAAATAAAAGGGAAAAAGAAGTTAATGTAATGTTTTGCCACAACGAATATAAACGTACATAACTTTACTGAGGCACGCTCTGAAAAAAGGCTTTTCCTGATAATTCTAATCTGAAGAGAGGAACCCTATTTGGGATATAAAGGCGTCCATGTTATTAAGAACTAAAGCTATTACGCAGAACAAAGAATGACTCGATCAAAATTCACAGTTATAATAAGAGTTGCACAGACTAAAAAATTCCATGTTCTTCAGTCGATGTAGGGACTCTAAACACTCCGGCATTAATTGGAAACAAAATTGTCGGCAGGTGTCCATCAAACAAAACGGCATGAAGCTGAAATATAAAAACAAAGAGGCATGAAGCAGTGGCGTAGCTTGGACTTTGCCATCATTTGGGGGCCCGTGGTGCTTGACCTATTAAGGGACCCCTGCATTTTTGGCATTCGACATCATGACATGGGATAAGGGTAATATTTAATGTAAAAAAAAAATTCGAACATTCATTTGGGGGCCCCTCTCAAGTGTGGGCCCGGGAGATTTTCTTATTTCCCCCCCCCCCCCCCCCCCAGCACCACCATATGTACTTCACTGGCATGAAGACCACCAAAAGAGGCGTAAGCCCAAGAAAAAGAGGCACAAGCCCTCAAGAAGTTCACTACTTCTTTGTAGGATGTCTGAATGAAAGATTGTTAGACCGAGAAGATAAAAAAAAAAGAACTTCAACTTAAAACGACACACACACACACACACACAAAAGATTGAATGTGAACTGGTCTTCAGAGACAGCGAAGATCGACCTACACATTCGGTTTTGAAACCAGACTAAATTCTTAAAATAAAAACATCCCATGATTTCATCTTGCTGTTACCTCCACACGAAAGATATTTCACTGCACATTTCCAGGATCTATCGGAGCTGTGTTCTAAAGATGACTTAATTAATGTAGAGTCAGCTAACAGCCTCTCCATTACACCGTCCAGTAAATTAAAGAGTACTAACTTGTATGTAGTTATAGACATGAAGACATGAGAAATCGTTAGTTGTTTTTTTTTTTTAAGTCATGGGCGGAAACAAAAGGGGAAAGAAAAGGAAGGAAAGATTTTGTTTTCTTACTTTACATTTTAAAAAAAAAATGGTCTCTCGAAGCCTGAAGCATTTTATAACCAAGATTTTATAAAATCTGTCTGTCCTTCTGTCTGTCTGATAAAACGTTTATACACGTTATTTCTCCCACAATCATTCTCTGATCTGGGATCAAATTAAAACTTTGCACAATTATTCACTGGCGTAGGCTGCCGTAGACGATAAATTAATAAAAAGTAACCCATTAGTTAATTTCTGGAAATTAATTATTTTTGTTTGATACCAAAAAAGGGAAATTAATCCTTCGGTATTAACATATATGGCTAATAATGTAGGGTTTTGTCTCCTTAGATAATTGTAAATAATTTTTTTTTCAAAACCCTTTCTCTGATCAAGTTCAAACTTTATTCAATTATTTATTGTACTTAACAAAACACGAATCATTAAAAAAAAAGTTACAGTGAAAGTCAAATTAATTATTGGTAATTCATTATTATGTTTGATATCGAATAAGGAAAATTACTACTACATTATTGAGAAATATAGTAGTAAGTGCGGAGTTCTTCCTCTAAGATAAGCTTTGTCTAGAATGATGATATAATTCATCTGTAGAAATAATTATCTAATTACGTTCTTTGCTTTCTGTTTTAGTATCTGGAAAAAAAAATAGTATCATGAGAATCGCAGAAAAAAAATGCACTTGTATATATATATATGCTTGTGACAGCCGCAACTCAATTGTCTGAACATACGTCAGAGGAACTCCTTCTCCGAAGCTTTTCGCCCCCAATGATAATTCCTGTTTACTTCTCACAGCGATATTAATAAAAAGCTTTTTTTTTTCTTAGTCAACATTGGAATTGTTTTGTCCACAAGTAGATGCGCAGAAATGTCGCTGGTGTACACAGCTTCTCTCTTCCTGTTGACCAAGGTGTTGATACAAGGTCGTCGGGTTGTAACCCCCAAACAGCAGGTCTGAATAAAACTTAAACTTCCTTTAAAAAAAATAAAATAAAATTCCCCTTTCAGACTTTGTGGTCTATAGGGCAGATGATGTAAAGGTCATCTGTTTCTGTCATATGGCCAGCACAACGACCAACCGCCTTTACTTTTCCCTAACTAATGTCAGGTACCCATTAGAGTTGGGTGGACTCAGAGGCGCCGGAATATACCGAAATTAAAAATCCCAGTCTTCATCAAGATTCGAACCCCGGTCCCCGGTTCGGAAGCCAAGTACTTTACCACTCAGCCACCGAGCTTCCTAAACTTCCTTTTAAACAACTGTAAACGTAGAGAGTTACTAGAGAGACTGAACCCCACGATGACCTACTAACAATTGCACAAAAACACGGTAAGTTAAAACTCTATGACCATATTACAAGGTCTTTGGAGCTTGCAAAGACCTTCCTTCATGGAACAGTACCAGGAAAAAAATAAGAAAGAGGGAGACAGAAAAAGCGATGGGAAGACAACATAAAAGAATGGACGGGCCTGCCATTTAAAGTGGTTCTATCCAAGGCAAAAAAAAACAACAAAAAAACAGAGAGTAATGAAAAAAGACGGTTGAACAAATCTTGTGTGGTGCCCCAACGGTCCAACAGACGAAGGTGAAGGCGAAGCGCAACTTTTATTAAAATTTCAGCTTTTGAGTTCAATGAAGATATATTTAGAAGCACAAGTGAGCTATTACCTTTAACATTTAAACAAAGTAGAACTCACTACTCGTCTTCAGCTTGTGCTTCCTAGTTCAATTTTCCATTTGTTATTTATAACCTCAGCTGCCGGTTTACTCGTGATTACATCAGGGGTGCCCCACGGAAACGCTTTAAAGACCAGCTTAGATGCCAACTTGCCCTAGCTGACTTAGAAGAAAGCACCTGGTCGCATGCAGCCTCAAAACGAGACCTCTGGAGGCCACACACACAAAAAAACGCGGGATACACATTTGAGACCAAAAGAAAATCCTAACCCAGCCGAGGACAGACACAGACGGTAAAAAGAAAATTTTAATCGACCACCGGCGGACAATGGTTATGCTTGCCCTGAATTTGGAAAAATATGTAGGTCACAGCTGGGGCTGCGTAGCCACGGGAAATACTGCATTCCTCATTAATCTTCGGACTTGAAGACATGTCTTATTGTTATTATCATTTCATCAGAATCTATTTAGCCTATACAAATTATCTGCCATAATTTTAGTCATGAATCTTATCTTATAAAATAAAGACGTAAAAAATTAGGCATGTAAAATGTTTTGTAAAATTGTTTACATGTTTCGAATGTTCCTTCAAAGTTGAAGATAATATACTTCCTGGTCAAAACCTCCCGCAGGATAACGAGGGAGGGCAGCTGGCCCGGTATAAATCCGGGATCATCATGAAGACCGAATGACAGTCCAGAGCGCGTACCGCACCACCAGGCAATGTCCTTACAGAAATCTCCTTTTTGTCTAAAAGCGGAACAAAAAAAAAAAGCTGAACAGCTGATGTGTAAGTGTAACACTCTTAACCCTCGTAATATAGGTGCAGCTGTCCAGCCACAGCTGTGGGGAAACACTTTAAAAGGCCGGATAGCAATATAGAATTCCAGACACTAGTTCTACATGACCCACGGAGAGGCAATCATTGCAATGCTTGACGAGAAATAGGAATCAAATTTGTCTATGATCTCAATAGATCTCAAAGTCAAGAGAAGATAACGCGTTTTTCTTTCGTCTTCAGTTATCTTTTCTTTTATTATGAAAAACAGACGTTACTTCAAAAAAGAAGAAGATTATGTCCTAAGCGTGTCCCTAGGTCAATCTAGTCATGCATGTTAATCAATGACTTAAATTTGCCAATTTAGAATACAAAATGGAAATTATGAGTTGTTATACAAAAGTTATTCTCAGTATTACAACATTTTTACTAAGGATAAGAACGTTTCAGAATCTAGAGCTTTTCACGGCTATAAATCTACCGTAGAGATGTCCATTTATGGTTCGAGATGACCACATTCCTTTATGAACCACGTGACCCGGGAAAGAATTATATCCCGTGGCCAGGATGAGGAATCGGCTCTTCACCAACCCCTCTGTCTGGAGTCCCCCTGCGACTAAATGATGACACGGCCCCTTGAGCCAACGACACTGGTTCCCCAACCCATGCGAGGCCGGAGGTCGAGCCCATGGGAGGGGGGGGAGGGCTCGACCATATGCCTATACTGTCCCAATGACCCCGTGGGGGAACCATCCCCGCCCGTACGGTCCCCGTTGGGGAACGAAGCAATGGGGGTCTCGGACTGATTAGCAAGCCTTGTTCACATCCCCACCTCGTGGAAGTACACTCGCTAGAGCATACAGTGGTAGCTCACTGGGAGCCCTGTTTGCTCTCATTCTTGGCCTATCCGCTTCCGCGGGCGGACATTTCCATAAAGGGGCCACGCTGAGTTGACGGGGGCATTTCCTCCGATATTAATCTATAGCTTTTCACGGCTTTTAATCTACAGCTACATTTTATAATAAACTCAGTTTTTTTCTTAATAGACAAAACAAACTGAGCAGCAAAAGTTAGCAGAGCATGGAATACTATGTATTTGTATATGTTATGTACAATAGTAAGACGAATTTAGTCAAGGAGAAACAAAATATTACTATTACTAATTGTAGAAATAAACTATTTTTCATTCTTAGGTACTTTCTTAGGTATTTTTTATTTTCTATGGTATTACGATTAAGACAGAAAAAAGCTGAAATTGAATGGAAAAATTAAAAAAATGAGAGGAAGAGAGACAGACAAACAGAGATATAGACGGACAGAGAAAGAGAGAGACAGACAGAGACAAACACAGATAGAGACAGACAAACAGAGACAGACAGAGAGAGAGACAGACTGACAGGCAGACAGAGAAAAATAGAGGGAGAAGTGAGACTGAGCAGGTGAATGCAGATTATTGAATTTAAAAAACAAAAAGAAATAGACCAGGCACGATGACGCGAAATGTAATAAACGTTTTCTTCTTTCATCTTCTCTCTCTCTGGATTGTTTACTTTTTTTTTTTTACTTTTTGTTTCCTTTTTCCCCCTTGTATTCTCTTTAAATTTCTTTAGTCTGAGAACATTTCCTTGTTAAGTCCTATCTTTACAAGTGTAGAAATGAATATTTAAGACGGTAGCCCATCACTTCGTTGCTTGTCTATTTCTTTACCCCCCCCCCCCTCCCCCGCCACATGCTCAGTGGACGAGCGGTATTAAACGCTTAACATTCCAGGGGTCTGGAGTTCAAATCTCGAAGGAGACGGAACCCACATTCAAATTGTGCTCAGACTCCCCCCTCAAGGTGTTTGCTAAATTTAAGGAATTAGGATTTTAAACCGGAAATACTTAAACCTAACACATACAGCCTCTTATCCCCTTTCTCCTATGTACAAACCAGTTCACGTTTCTGCTGGCTTGAAGTTAAGTGTTTTGAGTTTTGAGGCTATCAAACAAAAGGAACTAGCATATGGGAAGTAACTCTGAGCTCAATCAGATCAGCATATTCCAACCGTGAACCCAATGGGATCGTCCTGGCGAGTCTTCATGAACACACAAGAAACCAAGATATCGCTCATCTTCAGATTACAAAAAGTTTTATTCACCCACCCCTTTCTCCAACATTGGCGGATCCAGGGGGGGGGGGGGGCGGTAAGGGCATAGGGGTTATGGTTTACTGGGCGTTAGGGTTAGGGCTTGGAAAAAAATCGCCCCCACCCCGACCCCAAAGTTCTGAATCCGATAGTGCTCTCCAATACATTGTAGAAAACAGCGCCCCGAGCATGTCAATGTGATTCTTTCCGCCTTTTCATTTCCTTTATGTATTGTTACGTTCTTCTCTATCAGGCCTTCTGTAAACACTGCTAAACACAACACAGCACATCGAACACAAGAACTTGACAACCAGAGCTTCAATAAACAACGTGGCGGTTTAATGACAAATACATCACCAACAGGCAATAAACACAATTGGCTACACTAACTTCAAATGCTTTGCTACACTACAGAACTGCCTAACTAATCACTACAAGTCTCTCTATCTCGTACAGCTACATTTTCGAGGACTCACTTCGTAGCACACAGTCCTTACTGCTTGCTGTCCTGGACTCTACTGCCCTTTTTGACGCACTGTCTCTCGACCGTGAAGGCTTTCGGTCACATGACCATAATACTGGTCATATTTGCGTGTACTACCAGTAATGTCCCTTGTTCAACAGCCGTTGACCCGTTGTGATTGGCCTGAGTCGTGTGCATCAGTAGGCCGCACATACATTAACCCTTTCAGTCCGCCACTGGAGTTACAACAGTATCAACAATATAATATACAGTAGCATGGTTTAGCTTCTGTGAAATAATTAAAATATAAAGACATAACATGTCGAGGTATCGATTCCATCTTAAATATATATATAGAGAGAGTACCAGCCTATGGAAAGAAAGACTCGATACCAACATGTCTGATATCGTTGTGATTCTCATCTACATTGACCGACCGTGTTGCTGTAGTTTCCATACGATCAGCAATTTATCATCCACACTGCCCCCTACGAAGGCGCCCCAATTATGTGCGGCACCCACCTACGCCACATGGTCCTGGAAAGATACAAGTGTTGCAAGTGCTCCATTCACTAATGAGGTTAATGACCTTGGCATTCTGATTTCTGTATCTGGAATGACCTGCTCGTGTCCACCCCTGGCTACAGGTCAAAGGGGGGATAATCAGAGAAGCAGACGAAGACATGTAACTGATGCAGACGGCAACTCCAGCACTGCAATCTTGCTGTCTCCAAGCAGAAGGGAGGTAAGTCTTAATTATATTTCAAAGTGAGTGTTAGGATATCCCATAATTTCGAATGGTATCGTTGAGGGCATCACTGAAGGTGTTTGTTTTTGTTGTCGTATATCTAGGACACTTAATGTATAGTGGTTCCCAACAGGGGCGTAGCTAGACATTTTCCATCTTTTGGGGGCCCAGTTTTTTTTTAATGTAAAAAACACTCATTTGGGGGGACCCTTCAAGTGGGGGACCGGGGGGATTTTCAGATTCTCCCCTTCCTCCCCCACTAGCTACGCCACTGGTTCCCAACCCTCTACAAGTTTCCTTTACTTTTGCAATAACAGGAGATTTCTTCTCTGAGGTTCAAACTGTACCATATATCTCTACCAAACTGCCGCCAAATGAAACAATCCTTTAGTATCCTCGACACTCTCCAAAACAAAACGGAAAGATCAAGATTTTTTAGCATTCGCTCCCTTTATGTGTAAGCTATTAAAGGTTATAATTATCCATTACAGCTAAGAAATTCAAAATCAACGTACTCAGATATTGACGAACTAGAGCAGTGGTTCTCAACCTTTTATGCTCGGCGACCCCCCCCCCCGCACACACACACAGCAATAGAAGAATAGACAATAACAATCCATTTTTTCAATGGTCTTTGGCGACCCCTGGCAGATCGTCATTCGACCCCCAAGGGGGGTCGCGACCCACAGATTGAGAACCCCTGAACTAGAGGCATGGTTATATTCTAGTCTTACTTTATAATAAACAATTTTGTACAAGAGCAAGACGTACAATTTCATTACTATTCCTCTTATCAGCTCGCAAACTCTTCATGGGTGGAACCTAAAACCTACATGGGGTGGATGGATCTCAAAATGGGACTTTCCTAGATTTTCCTAGAAAGTTGACGATTTATGTATATCCTTGGAAGACAAAAGTACTAGTTGGCCACACAGGGAAAACTCTGGTTTAGCCGTTATAATTTTTCAAAATATAATCATCTTAAATATCAATTTGGTCTGGAGATCTGTCTCTTCAAAACAATTAAGCGGGAATTCCCGAATATGTTCAGTAAATAGTTTGTAACAACATGCAGATGGTACGATGTGTTGTTATGCCGGGGATTTTACTTGAATTCAATAGTTAAAAAAAATGACGATCTAGAATCACAATTAACGATTCTTTGATAAAACAAAACTCTGGAACTTTATTTAAATACAACGTAAGTACAGTTTATGTACAAATTACAAATCAATGAGCATGAAACATATTACAAAGGTTTTTCAAACGGAGCTCTTAGAAACGTGACTGTCTACAAGGACATTATTTTATCGACTGGCGTTACTTTCTTACACCCGCCAATTCTCTGGCGCTAACTCTTTTAAAAAAAGTCTTTGTTTAATTTCAAATTAACCAATAGATTTCAAATCCTGACGTGCTGTCAAGTGTCTAAATTTGAGGGGTAAATCCCGAGACTCATGTCGAGGGTTTATATTTCTTTTAAAAGTGAAATGTACAAACAATTCTATAATGTAATCTGTGACATATTACCCCCCTCTCCATTTAGCATTTGTATGGTAATAGAAATGCTCATATGTATTAAAATTATTTAAATATACACAAAATACCATACATGAAATTATAGAAAAATGGTTGAGGTAACATATGACAAAATAAAGTCAACTTGGAGATGATAACAATAATAAAAAAATGTAAATGCAGTGAATAAAATTATTGATGACTTGGAACACCTGTCTCACTATTCAAGTGGTTATGAAAATGAGACAATGCTTGTCATGAACGATATCAAAAGTTGTACAAAGCATAATACTTGGATAAATGAAATCTTGAATTGAATAGGTTACTTTTCATGGTGCCTTATGATGAAATTAAAATATGACAATACAAAACTGATATACTACACCTGTGGAAGAAAAATATATATACAATTATGTTAAGAATTAAATACATCTGGAAAGTGTGTCAGCGAAAACATTCTCACGTCCAGGAATTGTCTTGACCTCAAATTGGTAGTCTGTGAGTTGTAGACTCCAACGAGTTAAACGACTGTTCGCTAACTTCTTTGAGTTCAGAAAAGCTAGTGGTGCATGATCAGTTAGGAGTGTGAAATGAGCACCTAGTAGATATCTGGAGAACTTGGCTATGGCCCATACAATGGCTAGACATTCACGTTCGATGGTTGAGTATCTGGTTTCAGCTGGTGACAACTTCCTGCTGATGAAAAATACTGGGTGCAAAGTCTCTTGGCATTTCTGTGAAGTGTCTTGGTAATTCTGCATTAGGCATGCACCTATAGCTGAAGATGAAGCATCTGTGGCGAGGTAAAATTGCTTCTCTGGATTCGGGAGTTTGAGAATAGTGTCTCTTGAGAATTCAGCTTTAATGTTCTCAGTAGTGGTATGTAACTTTGTAGACCATGGAATCTTCGTTGGTTGTCCTTTCTTAGTGAGTTCAATCAATGGAGCTATGAGTGCTGTGTAACCTGGTATGAAATGTCTGTAGAAATTACACAGACCCAAAATACTTCTCACTTGCTTTTTACTGGTGGGGACTTTGATGTCTAGTATGCGTTGAATAATGTTCTCTTGTGGTCTCAGCGAATTGTAGCTGACTTTATAACCCAGGAAGGATATTTCTGACATGGCTAGTTCTACCTTACTAGGCTTTATGGTAAAACCATGTTGTTTCAGTATGCTGAAAACTTCTTGTAGTCCTTTGATATGTTCGTTCCATGTCTTATGGAATATGCAAATGTCATCTATATATGACACTGTGTCAGAGCGATTGCCTAGTATGCTGTGAATGGCTCTATTAAAGGTGCTGCTGGCGTTGACTAGACCAAATGGCATGAAGTTGAAATGGAATAGTCCATAAGCTGTGGTGAATGCCGTAAACTGTTTGCATTCTTGTCTGACTGGTATTTGGTAATAACCTCTGGATAGGTCTATTTTGGTGAAGAACTTTGCCTCTGAAAATTTGGTCATAAGATCTTCAGGATTCGGCATAGGATATGAGTCGAGTTGGGTTATTTTATTCAACTGTCTGAAGTCGACACACATTCTTGGAGTTGTCGTTTGCTTCCGTTTGACAAGAACTATTGGTGCAGCATATGGAGAGTTGGAATGTTCAATGATTCCTTGCTCTAATAGTTGGTTAATTTCTTGTTTAAGAAAGTCTCTGTAGTGTACTGGTAATGGATAAGGTCTTGCTTTTGTAGGCTTGGAATCAGTAAGTATTATATTGTGTTCCGCAATTGACGTTTTGCCTGGAACATCTGTAAATATGTCTGAATTTTCTTTGAGAATGGTAGTCAGTTCTTTCTGCTTTTGGGGTGTCATTGAATTGAGTTTGATGTCTTGCCAAAATTCAGTTTGTTTGGTAGTTGTTTGTGGCATATTGATGTCGTCAAATTCAGACGTGTCATTTTCATCTTCTTCTGGTATGACTGCAAGACATGATATGGCTCTTTCATTTTGACTAGTTAAAGTTCTTGTATCATTGCTAGAGACTCTGGGCATGTCGTCTTGTTCTTCAAAGTTCAACAATGGACATTCGGGAATTGGAGGTGGACTTATGACCGGTAGGGATGGGCTTGATGTAACTGGGGGTGTCCATGTTGAGTGTTCTTGATTGTTGCTGGCTACTGGACTAGTAACTGGTTCTGTTGCATTCTGCATAACTTGAGTAACTGAGGTAGCCATGTGATTATTTTGGCTAACTTGTTCAGGTGCCAAATGTTCTTGTTGTCTGGACATGGATCTTGTCATTACTGCCAAACATTTTTGACTTTGCTCTATGGCATTTGTCCATTCAGTAAGTTCTTGAGGAGTGCATTCTTTAACTCCTTCTATGTTTCCAATGATTAGGTCCACTGGTAGATTGGGTGTTACTAATGCTTTTGTTTGACCACTGAAGAATGGTGTAGTAACATAAATGATGGCTTCAGGTAACTTGCTGACAGTTCCGTTGAATGCAGTGGCTTGGACGTGGTTGCCTGTGAAACGGTTTGCGTGTACGAAGCGTTCATGTACTAATGTGGACGTGCTTCCGGTGTCACGAAGAACTTCCACCTTCTTGTCTCCTACAAAGCCTGGATAAAATTTGAGACCATTGGACTTTGCAATGACTGTCATAGTTGAGTGCTCATTGTAATAGCTTCTGTTATATGAGCTTCTGTTTGGCATATATTGTGGTCTGGAGTCCTGTGAATGACTTCTGTAGCGAGGTTTGTTGTTATCTGGTTTATTGTTTCCAGGTGCTTTGTTGAGATTGTATTGCTCTCTATTGCTGTATCTTTGAGTTGGTGATGTGGGTCTATCAAAATTTTGATTTTTGGAGACTGCCTGTTTTTTCCAACATTCATGAGTTTGGTGACCCTTTTTATGGCAAAATGAACATTCTGTGGTTCTGCTGCGGCATTGAGACGTGAAATGCCCTAGTTTATGACATTTGTTGCATTTGATTTTGTCATCTGACTTATATCTTGCATTTTCGTCTTGAGCAAAGCAGACAAAATTTTCTTCAACAGATCAGTCAGTCAGTCAGACTGACTTGTTTGGATAGGCTGCTTTATATTGTCTGATGATCTTGGTTAATGTCTGTATATCAGTAGGATTTCTCTCTATAATGTAGGATTGAATATCTTCTGAGTGAGCATGGGTGATGTTGTCGATAATAATATGTTGTTGAAGAGCTTGGTAACTTTCTTCTATTTTGGCCATGGATACCCATCTATCAAACCACATTGACATATTAGCTACAAAAATTTGAGGATCATCATTTTGCTGTGGCCTTTCATTATAGAATTTCTTTCTATAGTTGGCTGAAGTTGCTCCGTATTGGCGCAGTAGAGCTTCCTTGATATCAGAGTAAGTGCTGCGTTCATTGATGGACAGTTGTGAGCAAATGTTGACAGCTTTGCCAGTCAAAAGGGTGAGGAGTGAGCTCGACCAATGCGCTTCAGGTAGACCGGATGTTGTAGCTATTTCTTCAAATCTTATGAGATACGAGTCCATATTGTCAATGTTTTCGTTGAAAGCCGATATTTTGTTCATTAATCTGTATTTGTCAAACATACTTGAGTGACCTTGAATTGGAATGCTTTCTTTATTTTCTTTATTTTGCCTTTCGAATTCCATTTTTTCTTTTTCATGTTGTCTTTGTTTTTCGGCGTCTTGCAATTTTTTTTCTTCTAATTGCATGCGTTTTTCAGCGTCTTGCAATTTTTTTTCTTCTAATTGCATGCGTTTTTCAGATTCTTGCCTTTGTTTTTCAGATTCTTGCCTTTGTTTTTCAGATTCTTGCCTTTGTTTTTCGGATTCTTGCTCTTGATATTCTTTTTCTTCTTGTTTCTCTGCCCACTGGTCTGGCTTTGGGATTTGCTTTTCTTTGGCTAATTCTATCAAATCGAAGAGTCGTTGTGTTCTAGAACTGGAAGCCATATTTAATTTTTTTGTTAGTTTCTTGTATTGGAGCAAAATGTTCAATATCTGGATTTTGGCTTTATCTCAGATATAATAATAATATAGATCTAGTGACAAAGTTCTTGAAGCCTCAATTTGCTAATAAATTCTTGACAGTAGACTTGTAGTTACTGGAGTCGTATGATTGAATATATAGATCTATTGAGCCGAGTACTTTTTTTTTTTTACTGGTTTAACAGTTGGTTAAATCTGGTCTTCTGTTTACTTTGTGCTGCACAAATGATTATTTACTGGTCTTCTTTATAATGCCAGTTATTTGATTTACTGGTCTTTTTTATAATGCCAGTTATTTGATTTACTGGTCTTTTATATTGCCAGTTATTTGCTTTATTGGTCTTTTATATTGCCAGTTATTATGTATATTGGTCTTATTCCTTTTGCCAATTACATATAATAATGGATTTCGTGAGTTAGACGTAACTCTAACGAAAATCTTTATAAAAGAATTATCGATAACCAACTGACCTGTTAAACACAGAAATTCTGTCCTCCGTTAAATAAGAATGAAGTTCCTTTGAAGAGTTTTAGAAATTGGTCCTAGATCTTGAATAAATTTCGTTAAAAGTTGTCCATGAACTTTTATTAGTCGGAGAGTGCCAGATGTAACAACATGCAGATGGTACGATGTGTTGTTATGCCGGGGATTTTACTTGAATTCAATAGTTAAAAAAAATGACGATCTAGAATCACAATTAACGATTCTTTGATAAAACAAAACTCTGGAACTTTATTTAAATACAACGTAAGTACAGTTTATGTACAAATTACAAATCAATGAGCATGAAACATATTACAAAGGCTTTTCAAACAGAGCTCTTAGAAACGTGACTGTCTACAATGACATTATTTTATCGACTGGCGTTACTTTCTTACACCCGCCAATTCTCTGGCGCTAACTCTTTTAAAAAAAGTCTTTGTTTAATTTCAAATTAACCAATAGATTTCAAACTTCATAATCACGTCCCTTGGGTAAATCCTGACTTGCTGTCAAGTGTCTAAATTTGAGGGGTAAATCCCGAGACTCATGTCGAGGGTTTATATTTCTTTTAAAAGTGAAATGTACAAACAATTCTATAATGTAATCTGTGACATAGTTCAATGAGCAGATTGGCGGTAAGAAACATTTTGAGCACCGTCTTATATAGAATTCTTTCGCTGGACTTCTAAAAGTTCTTTTTTTTTATTTATCATTCATTATTTATTTAGAGCAGGGGTGCGCAAATAACGGCCCGCTGCCCACATGCGGCCCGCCGGAGTGTTTAATGCGGCCCGCGAACACCCTACAGAAATCAGGTGTGCTCACATATTATAAAAAGGAAATATTTTAGAAATAAATAATTATAAATATCTATATAAATTATAGAGACTTCTGACTCTTATTACTTATGATGAAGAGGCTAAAGAAACAGGTCATTCTAAAAAAGTTTAAAGTAAACGAAGATTATTCCTATTTTATAACATTGAATCAAAGACACAAGCCCAGGCCGGTATTTATTCAATATTATGAAGATATGTGTTGAAAGTGTTAAGTTGGAGCAAAACGGCAAGTGCAACACCTGATGGAGTCCGTGCTTTGACTGAGAACCAGGGGCGGACTGGCTGTATGGGCAAACGGGCAAATAGACATGTATGCGGCCCCCCATTTCCTAATTTTTTTTTAATGCGGCCCTCCAAAGAAAAAGGTTGCCCACCCCCTGATTTAGAGTAATCTCTCTTACAAAAAGTCATCAGCTTTATAGGCTAAACATTTGTTTCAAACCTTTTAATTATTCATGTGTTGTCATTTGTCATCGCGCATAAGTTTGTATGCAAAATTTGATGACGATTGGAGGAAAGATCTATGGCAAAAATCTAAACATACATGAAACGTACAGAGGACTTACTAATAAGCGATGTATAGACTACTACTGTTTAGTTACTTCATCATAACATTATATTGTAACAAGTTTTCCGAAATATCCACAATAGGGTAAACTTCTAAATGATGAACATATTTCGTTGTTTGTTCCCCCCGAGTTGAAGTTAATCTGCTTCCTGGTCCAAACCTCCAGCAGGACGAGGGGGGAGAAGGTATGAAAATGGGAGGGGGCAGGGTATGACAGGTCAACTGGATTAACCTGTACATGTATGTTGGTTTCTCTTATAAGTAAGAACATTGTTTTTGAAAGGGAGAATGCATGTGGTGGGAAAATTTCCATTTCAATAGTTAAAAACATATCGATATAAATAGCAAGCATTCTCAGACATATTATATAGAGTGCTGGATTTCATGAATATAAATCTTAATATTTGAAATAGTTTCTTAAAAAGAACTTCAGAACGAGACAGCTGGAGGTCACTTACAAAGGCCACGGGATAAACATATGAGACTAAAAGAAAATCCGCTGCTGAGGTCAGACGTAGACGGCGAAAAGAAAATTGACCACAGGCGGACAATGGTTATGCCTGCGCTAGGTGTGACAAAATATGTTGGTCGCAGATGGGGCTGCGTAGCCACGGGAAATACTGCATTCCTCATTAATCTTCGGACTCGAAGACAAGCTTTATTATTATAATTTTTTTTTATTTTTAAAGTACCATTTGAGTACACTCCCTTCCGTTATCCAGCACAGACTACACCTTTTTGTTTATTTAATAAGTTTGTGGTTACACGTCTTAGCAGGGCCGGCACTAGCATTTGCGGGGCCCTATGTGAAACGGATCGCGCGGGGCCTAGTCTGGGTAGGGATAAGTATAATGTCAAAATTATTATTTTTTAAATTAGAAAATAGGCCTACTTTCGTCTTTGCAATACATTTTTATCAAATGAAAGCTCACAATGCCACTTTTTATTTATTGGCACCCCAAAATGTCCATTTCGTCTATTCTTTAGGAGATTTGAATAAATTCAAAAAAAAAAGTTCAGGACTTTATCGTATATTTTGCCTTTTCATGAGATTTCCTAGAGGCCCTGGAAAATCAGGAGGTCGCGAAAACCCTGTTATTTTATATACGTTATAATTGTTTAATTTAATAATGTACACTTAGAATTAGCGCGGGGCCTATGAAAGCGCGGGGCCCACTGCGACCGCATAGGCTGCAGTGGCCTAAGGCCGGCCCTGTATCTTAATATAACTAATTGAATACATTAAATATTAACTTTAGGAATTTGAATCAAAACTTTGCTACTGTTGTTCTGATGGCTCCATTAGACACTTCCCCACACACTCCCTCCTGGCAGGCACTCCTAGCACTTGCTGGTCCGCTAGTCTCTTTGTTTCAGGAATTAATGTTGCATACGTTAGCTTACTTCGTCTCAAATCGTAAACAAATTGTCCAGTAATTATCGTCAGCGATGAGATTCAACAAGTTAACATGGGCTAACATGCTGCGAAGCGATTAGCACGAATTTGTGTAATTTCGTCCAACATAGCACGCGTTTTTCGTAAATTAGTCGAACCCAAAATAAAATGTGCATTTCGTCGTTTAGTCCAATCCAATACAACAAGTATTTTGTAATTTAGTCCAACCCAATACAACAAGTATTTTGTAATTTAGTCCAACCCAATACAACAAGTATTTTGTAATTTAGTCCTACCCAATATGACAAGTATTTTGTAATTTAGTCCAACCCAATATGACAAGTATTTTGTAATTTAGTCCAACCCAATATGACAAGTATTTTGTAATTTAGTCCAACCCAATATGACAAGTATTTTGTAATTTAGTCCAACCCAATATGACAAGTATTTTGTAATTTAGTCCAACCCAATATGACAAGTATTTTGTAATTTAGTCCAACCCAATATGACAAGTATTTTGTAATTTAGTCCTACCCAATATGACAAGTATTTTGTAATTTAGTCCTACCCAATATGACAAGTATTTTGTAATTTAGTCCTACCCAATATGACAAGTATTTTGTAATTTAGTCCTACCCAATATGACAAGTATTCCGTAATTTAGTCCTACCCAATATGACAAGTATTCCGTAATTTAGTCCTACCCAATATGACAAGTATTCCGTAATTTAGTCCTACCCAATATGACAAGTATTCCGTAATTTAGTCCTACCCAATATGACAAGTATTCCGTAATTTAGTCCTACCCAATATGACAAGTATTCCGTAATTTAGTCCTACCCAATATGACAAGTATTTTGTAATTTAGTCCTACCCAATATGACAAGTATTTTGTAATTTAGTCCTACCCAATACAACAAGTATTTTGTAATTTAGTCCTACCCAATATGACAAGTATTTTGTAATTTAGTCCTACCCAATACAACAAGTATTTTGTAATTTAGTCCTACCCAATATGACAAGTATTTTGTAATTTAGTCCAACCCAATATGACAAGTATTTTGTAATTTAGTCCAACCCAATATGACAAGTATTTTGTAATTTAGTCCAACCCAATATGACAAGTATTTTGTAATTTAGTCCAACCCAATATGACAAGTATTTTGTAATTTAGTCCAACCCAATATGACAAGTATTTTGTAATTTAGTCCTACCCAATATGACAAGTATTTTGTAATTTAGTCCTACCCAATATGACAAGTATTTTGTAATTTAGTCCTACCCAATATGACAAGTATTTTGTAATTTAGTCCTACCCAATATGACAAGTATTTTGTAATTTAGTCCTACCCAATATGACAAGTATTTTGTAATTTAGTCCTACCCAATATGACAAGTATTCCGTAATTTAGTCCTACCCAATATGACAAGTATTCCGTAATTTAGTCCTACCCAATATGACAAGTATTCCGTAATTTAGTCCTACCCAATATGACAAGTATTCCGTAATTTAGTCCTACCCAATATGACAAGTATTCCGTAATTTAGTCCTACCCAATATGACAAGTATTCCGTAATTTAGTCCTACCCAATATGACAAGTATTCCGTAATTTAGTCCTACCCAATATGACAAGTATTCCGTAATTTAGTCCTACCCAATATGACAAGTATTCCGTAATTTAGTCCTACCCAATATGACAAGTATTTTGTAATTTAGTCCTACCCAATATGACAAGTATTTTGTAATTTAGTCCTACCCAATACAACAAGTATTTTGTAATTTAGTCCTACCCAATATGACAAGTATTTTGTAATTTAGTCCTACCCAATACAACAAGTATTTTGTAATTTAGTCCTACCCAATATGACAAGTATTTTGTAATTTAGTCCAACCCAATATGACAAGTATTTTGTAATTTAGTCCAACCCAATATGACAAGTATTTTGTAATTTAGTCCAACCCAATATGACAAGTATTTTGTAATTTAGTCCAACCCAATATAACAAGTATTTTGTAATTTAGTCCAACCCAATATGACAAGTATTTTGTAATTTAGTCCTACCCAATATGACAAGTATTTTGTAATTTAGTCCTACCCAATATGACAAGTATTTTGTAATTTAGTCCTACCCAATATGACAAGTATTTTGTAATTTAGTCCTACCCAATATGACAAGTATTTTGTAATTTAGTCCTACCCAATATGACAAGTATTTTGTAATTTAGTCCTACCCAATATGACAAGTATTTTGTAATTTAGTCCTACCCAATACAACAAGTATTTTGTAATTTAGTCCTACCCAATATGACAAGTATTTTGTAATTTAGTCCTACCCAATATGACAAGTATTCCGTAATTTAGTCCTACCCAATATGACAAGTATTCCGTAATTTAGTCCTACCCAATATGACAAGTATTTCGTAATTTAGTCCTACCCAATATGACAAGTATTCCGTAATTTAGTCCTACCCAATATGACAAGTATTCCGTAATTTAGTCCTACCCAATATGACAAGTATTTTGTAATTTAGTCCTACCCAATATGACAAGTATTCCGTAATTTAGTCCTACCCAATATGACAAGTATTCCGTAATTTAGTCCTACCCAATATGACAAGTATTCCGTAATTTAGTCCTACCCAATATGACAAGTATTTTGTAATTTAGTCCTACCCAATATGACAAGTATTTTGTAATTTAGTCCTACCCAATATGACAAGTATTCCGTAATTTAGTCCTACCCAATATGACAAGTATTTTGTAATTTAGTCCTACCCAATATGACAAGTATTCCGTAATTTAGTCCTACCCAATATGACAAGTATTCCGTAATTTAGTCCTACCCAATATGACAAGTATTCCGTAATTTAGTCCTACCCAATATGACAAGTATTCCGTAATTTAGTCCTACCCAATATGACAAGTATTCCGTAATTTAGTCCTACCCAATATGACAAGTATTCCGTAATTTAGTCCTACCCAATATGACAAGTATTTTGTAATTTAGTCCTACCCAATATGACAAGTATTTTGTAATTTAGTCCTACCCAATATGACAAGTATTCCGTAATTTAGTCCTACCCAATATGACAAGTATTCCGTAATTTAGTCCTACCCAATATGACAAGTATTCCGTAATTTAGTCCTACCCAATATGACAAGTATTCCGTAATTTAGTCCTACCCAATATGACAAGTATTCCGTAATTTAGTCCTACCCAATATGACAAGTATTCCGTAATTTAGTCCTACCCAATATGACAAGTATTTTGTAATTTAGTCCTACCCAATATGACAAGTATTTTGTAATTTAGTCCTACCCAATATGACAAGTATTTTGTAATTTAGTCCTACCCAATATGACAAGTATTTTGTAATTTAGTCCAACCCAATATGACAAGTATTTTGTAATTTAGTCCTACCCAATATGACAAGTATTTTGTAATTTAGTCCTACCCAATATGACAAGTATTTTGTAATTTAGTCCTACCCAATATGACAAGTATTTTGTAATTTAGTCCTACCCAATATGACAAGTATTTTGTAATTTAGTCCTACCCAATATGACAAGTATTTTGTAATTTAGTCCTACCCAATATGACAAGTATTTTGTAATTTAGTCCTACCCAATATGACAAGTATTTTGTAATTTAGTCCTACCCAATATGACAAGTATTTTGTAATTTAGTCCTACCCAATATGACAAGTATTTTGTAATTTAGTCCTACCCAATATGACAAGTATTTTGTAATTTAGTCCTACCCAATATGACAAGTATTCCGTAATTTAGTCCTACCCAATATGACAAGTATTTTGTAATTTAGTCCTACCCAATATGACAAGTATTCCGTAATTTAGTCCTACCCAATATGACAAGTATTTTGTAATTTAGTCCTACCCAATATGACAAGTATTTTGTAATTTAGTCCTACCCAATATGACAAGTATTCCGTAATTTAGTCCTACCCAATATGACAAGTATTCCGTAATTTAGTCCTACCCAATATGACAAGTATTCCGTAATTTAGTCCTACCCAATATGACAAGTATTCCGTAATTTAGTCCTACCCAATATGACAAGTATTTTGTAATTTAGTCCAACCCAATATGACAAGTATTTTGTAATTTAGTCCAACCCAATATGACAAGTATTTTGTAATTTAGTCCAACCCAATATGACAAGTATTTTGTAATTTAGTCCAACCCAATATGACAAGTATTTTGTAATTTAGTCCTACCCAATATGACAAGTATTTTGTAATTTAGTCCTACCCAATATGACAAGTATTCCGTAATTTAGTCCTACCCAATATGACAAGTATTTTGTAATTTAGTCCTACCCAATATGACAAGTATTCCGTAATTTAGTCCTACCCAATATGACAAGTATTTTGTAATTTAGTCCTACCCAATATGACAAGTATTTTGTAATTTAGTCCTACCCAATATGACAAGTATTCCGTAATTTAGTCCTACCCAATATGACAAGTATTCCGTAATTTAGTCCTACCCAATATGACAAGTATTCCGTAATTTAGTCCTACCCAATATGACAAGTATTCCGTAATTTAGTCCTACCCAATATGACAAGTATTTTGTAATTTAGTCCAACCCAATATGACAAGTATTTTGTAATTTAGTCCAACCCAATATGACAAGTATTTTGTAATTTAGTCCAACCCAATATGACAAGTATTTTGTAATTTAGTCCAACCCAATATGACAAGTATTTTGTAATTTAGTCCAACCCAATATGACAAGTATTCCGTAATTTAGTCCTACCCAATATGACAAGTATTCCGTAATTTAGTCCTACCCAATATGACAAGTATTCCGTAATTTAGTCCTACCCAATATGACAAGTATTCCGTAATTTAGTCCTACCCAATATGACAAGTATTCCGTAATTTAGTCCTACCCAATATGACAAGTATTCCGTAATTTAGTCCTACCCAATATGACAAGTATTCCGTAATTTAGTCCTACCCAATATGACAAGTATTTTGTAATTTAGTCCTACCCAATATGACAAGTATTTTGTAATTTAGTCCTACCCAATATGACACAAGTATTTTGTACTTTAGTCCAACCCATATTACACGTGTTGTGTGTGAGTGTGCGCGTGCGTGTGTAAATTAGTCTTTCCCAATACTAAACTTTTTTTCTAATTTAGAATTTAGTTTAACCAAATATAAAACGTGTATTTTGTAATTTAGTCCAACCCTTTATAGCTATAACATCATTGTTGAACAGGCCATTCAAATATTCAAAATCTTTTTTAAGACAATAAAATCGTCACCATAATGGAGCTAGGGTTATAGATACAGTGTACTACGTAATACGTTATAAACACATAAGATGTGATTTTCAAACTAGATAAAATAAGGAAAAAAATGCTCAGCCTATAAAATAACTCTATGTTTCAATTATGAATGAAGTACTGGATCAAGGTTGTGACGTGTGCACTAGTTGGTCCCCTCTACCTACTGCCCTCGTTTGCTTTCATTTATTCATTGAGACCAGCTCATTAATTAAAGAATAAATGAATGGTAGTGGCGGTGCCACATTGTCGGCGCAATGTTCTAATAAACCATTGAGGTGCGGATAAAAATGTAGGTCTCAACTGGGTTTGCACATTCATGTGAAAGACTGCACTCATCTTTAACTTCAGAATCGAAGTCAGGTGACTCCCATTATTATACATTGTCTATTTTATGTATGAGACTTTAAAATACAGTGTTTAGTACATAATGCGACTTATATATGAATGCGGCTTTGAGATATATGATGTCTAGTATAAGAATGCAGCTTTGAGATACAGTGTTTAGTATATGAATGCGACTTTGATATACAGTGCTTAGTATATAAATGCAGTTTTGAGACATAGTGTTTATTATATAAATGCAGCTTTGAGATACAGTGTTTAAAATATAAATGCGGCTTTGATATACAGTGTTTAGTATATAAATCCAGCTTTACGATACATTGTTTAGTATATGAATGCAGCTTTGAGATACAGTGTTTAGTATATGAATGCAGTTTTAAGATATAGTGTTTAGCATATGAATGCAGCTTTAAGTTATAATGTTTAGTATATCAATGCAGCTTTGACATACAGTGTTTGAGCTCACTTTTTAGGTTTTTTTTAACAAGTTAATTAAGTACAAAATAAATGTAATTGTTGCAGACACAGAACATCTGCTAATTAACAGGTGAGATACAAATGGAATGCATGCACTAATCTATCTCAAAGCCAACCGCCTTATCTATATCTATAAAAGCCAATTCCCTAACACGCAAACATTCAGCTTGAGTTCTCTCCCATTGAGGGGCTATCTTTTTAACAAAATAATTAAGCACTATTAATATTCGTCTGCACACACGCGACCCCCCCCCCCTCAAAAAAAAAGTCAGTTCCTACATATTGCACTTTTTTTCTGATTATCAAACTGTATCCATTTGTTTTTTGTTCTGCATGCTTTTAAGCTTTTTTTTGGGGGGTGGGGGGGTGGTGGTGGTGCGGGGGGGGGGTTAGGGAGGCGTTTTTTTTGTTTATGCTCATTTCTTTTTCTTTTGAGTTTTTTTTTTTTAAATAAGGCGTAAACATGATCGAAAATGATAATTGGCTTAATTGCAAACACAGAGCTGCATTGTCAGCCCTGTGACCGTGTGCGAGGGGTCAGGGCGGGGGGTTGTTATAACATGAAAAGGCAAAGATATTGTAGACTTAGATATGTTAGATCTAGAACTGAATAACCCAAAGAAGTGTCTCTGTCTGTGTGTTGAGGAGGAGAGAAAGCCGGGGGGGGGGGGGGTTTTTCCATCGACTAAAAAAAGTATTTGTTAGAATGTTTCAGCTTTTGCTCTTCTATACCCCCCCCCCCCTACGTAAATAAAATACTTTGACCTTACAGTTCAAATCCTTCAGTATAATGGTTACATTTTTTTTTAGGTTGCTTGACATAATTGAACACTCTGTTTGATGTTTGCTTAATAATTATTAAAAAAAAAAAAACCAAAACAAAAAAAAAACAACATCAAAAGATCATTTCCGAGGCTAAGCCAAAGTGTTGATCCAATTATCAAGCTACTACGACGTCATTTAACCAAAGTGCCTGGCAACGCTCGGAATGTAAAGTCCAGACACAAACACGTTTAACACATTTTTCAGTTTAAGCAACAAATGTTAAATCTGGCAAGTTGCGTTCCGACAGCATGGATCAGAGATACTTTTATTATACATTATGTTATACTATTAACTGTTACGGCCCAATGTTAAGACATGAGACTCTCTATTTGTAAATTACCATACAACTATTAACGGGTATCGTTTTAATTGCTTTAAATAATAATGATAATAATAATAATAATAATCTTTATTATCCGTAAGGAAATTTGTCTTACAATTTGTGCATTACACCAAACAAAAAACATTATAACTATAAGAAACCAAAGTGTACATTCACACCAGACTCACTCATAATTTACATGTGACAAAGTTTATACCAGGTTGTTCTTATTTAATGATTTGATTGCCAGGGGAACAAAAGAGTGTTTGTGTCTGTTTGTCTTTGTTATCGGTGTCTTGTATCTCTTTTGTGATGGTAAAATCACAAAATCTTGACACAAAGGGTGATTCTTTATTTCGAGGATCTTGTTAGCTTTTTTAGAGATGTTTTGTCTCAAACAGGATGGATGGCTGGTCGTGCGGTTTGCGCGCTGGACTGTCGTTCAGATTTATCGATGGTCCAGGGTTCAAACCCTGCCCGCTCCCATCCCCCGTCGTCCTGCGGGAGGTTTGGACTAGGAAGTAATTATCTTCAACTCTGAAGGAACATCCGAAACATGTAAAACAAAACAACAACAAACAACTGCCCAAATGGGGTTTGTTTTTTGCCAATGATTTAGCCAGCAGCATTTAGGATTCTATTAAGTTTATTTTTATTTTTAATGCTCAGATTGCCATACCAGGCAGTGATATTGAAATTTAAAATATTGCAGATGTGAGCGTGATAAAACATAGCCAAGGCCTTTTCGCTAACATTAAACGAGGACAGTTTTCTTAATAGTCGTCATCTTTGCTGCCCTATTTTGCTGATATAATCAGTATTTGCAGTAAAATTTAGTTTATTGTCTAGGATAGTACCAAGGTATTTAAAGGTTTGCACAATTTCAATAGTCTCTCCAGCTACAGAAACAATATCATTTTCCTTCTTGTCCCTACGAAAATCGATTATCATTTCTTTGTTGTTGTTTTTACATCACGTTACAAGGAATAAAAAAATGGTTATATTCACTCCAGATCCATACATTGTCCGAAATTTTCTCCTCAGACGCCATTTCCATTCAATCGGTTGGTCTCGCTCATAGACATAAATAAAAATAGACTGGCCGATTAAAAAGTTTTATGAAACGAAAATTTGTGACTTGCAATTTTGTGTACTTTATTATACAGCATTTATGAGCAGTATAAACGTTATGTATTCATATCTATTTCAGCCACACACCTATATATATATTGTAAATAAGGAGGCAGTGTAGTTTTGTTTAATCTCCAAGAATGAAGATCATGGAATTTTTCATAATACGGAAATCCGAATACAATAGATATACATGTTTTCAAGTTACATGAAGTTACTTCCTTCGGCCAGTCTATATTTATGTATGTCTATGGTCTCGCTTCAATGCACGCATTCGCACCAGTTTTCATTCACACTACGACGCACTCATACCGTAACAACCATCAATCCCTGCTGTGCCGTAAGTCCAGAGTTTGCCTTCAGTTCAGTGGCACAATGTCGAAACATCAAATGTAGAAGGTCGAATCATGAATTATTTCAAACTAGTAACTTTTTTAGTAGGTCACTTCTCTGGAAGCAGACGTAAATACCATCCAGTGCCTGTAGGTGTTCCACTGTCAATCTAGCTCCAATGGAATGCCTTCTTTTGTTGTCATTATTTCCCCCTTTCTGGCACTATCTCCCTTTGTTATAGCAACCCCCTGACCCCTGCTCTCACCTGTACTTAAGACTGCTCTTTGAACCGACCCTCTCACCTCCGCTACTCCAGGCTGTTGCCCTATTCTCCGACATTTCAGTATTTTGTAGTTGTGCCACGCATTACGCCTAAGTGTGTTGTTCTGAATGCTTGAAATAGCTTTACATTGGAATTCCAAATTTAGTGAATAACCACACGCCTATAGTCAGGGCCGGTCCTAACAATTTCGGGGGCCCTATGCGAAACTGATTGCGCGGGGTGGAGTGGGAATAAGGATAATAAGTGAAAATTAAGATTTTGTATTTAAAAAAAAAATCGACTTTACTAAGTACAAAATTGCGATCAAATTAACTTTACTTTACGAACCTTGCAACCTATGGCATATTTATATGCCAGTAACTATAAAAGTAAATAAAGTATCGTATCTTTTTTTCAGAAGGAGTTTTCAGGAGATTTTAATAAATTCAATAGATTTCCAGGAATTTTTCGTATATATTTTGCAATTTAATAATTACACCTAGAATTAGCGCGGGACCTATGAAAGCGCGGGGCCCACTGCGACCGCATAGGTTGCAGTGGCCTAAGACCGGCCCTGTCTATAGTAGTACTAAAATGGTTCAGTAGCGACCAGTAGCGTAATGTTCCGTATGTGTCTAGTATAAGATACTGTTAAATAATTATAAGGAAATGACTTTTTTAATTAGAGTTCAAAAGAAGTATTAGTAACCTTCAGCTCTGTGCTATAAGGCTGTTGAATTACCTCACGAGAATCACTGTATTTATTTAGGAGTAATACAAAAGCAATGTGAAGATACTGCAAATGTGACAATAAATTCTCTTGGTATCTGACTTAAACAAGATTGCCCAGTCTGACGATATATGTTTGAGTGCCAGATGATCTCTTGGTGTTACGGTTTTTAAAGCTTATAGAAAGATTGTCATCGTTTTAAATAAACTTTGTCATTGCTTGTCAACAACATACAACCATGACCTTGCGCGCACGTAATCTAAAAATAAACCTAATGCAGTAGCTGCTGCACGCTAAGTGACACTTAGATTTCAATATTTTATGACGCCTTTATGTAGATAGATGCTATAGTATAATAAAAAGCTACAACCAAATTAATTTAATCACAGCATTCTGCACGCAACTAGCGAAAATAGTAAAATAGAGTAAACAACTGGATGGCTGCCTGGTCGTGCGGTTTGCGCGCTGGACTGTCGTTCGGATTTATCGACGGTCGAGGGTTCAAACCCTGCCCGCTCCCATCCCCCGTCGTCCTGCGGGAGGTTTGGACTAGGAAGTAAACTATCTTCAACTCTGAAGGAACATCCGAAACATGTAAAACATTTTACAAACAAACAACAAACAATTTTGCAAACAAAAACAAAGAGAAATAGAGGAGAACATACGAGAATTACAAAAAATATATTCTCCATGTTTATTTCTCCAGAACAAAGATTTAATAATTAGCCTTGATGCCAGTCTCAGAGACCTCCCTCCAATAACAATATCTGGTTATGAAATGTGAACCCTGAGCGTGTTAGAAAATAACAGCATTCAAAGAGCTGATTAGCAAATCATCCTAAGATATTTCCAGATAACTTACGATGCATATAACTACGACAGTAGATTTCAAATAACTTATAAGATGAAATTTGCTGGTAGAGACAGAAGCTTTTTGGATTTAAATAAGAGATCCAATTTGGAAAAACTTTTAAAAAATCGGATTTTAAAAATGGAAGAATCAACTGAAGTAACCAAGTTTAAGTGTGTGTCATTTAAAAAGTAAGTTTTCAGCTTATAAAATGAGTAATTATATTTTGAATATTTTTTGTTTTATTATTATTATTATTATTATTATGTTATAAACTGCCAGGGTCGAGTTTTGTTAAAGAGAAACAGAATTCGTTGTGGTTCCTTCATCAGCGTCCACCGAGAGATTTTCTGGTGATGTGGCAGCTCTGCAGCAGTACCGCCCTCTGACAGGCAACGAGAATGTTAAGGGCCTTGAAGGTATCTGTGAGATATGATGCTGTGATCCCCCTCGGTTGATATAACAATGGGGTATATTGTTTTTTTAGGTAACTTCCATAAACCCTTAATCTCCAAGCCTAGGTTCCCATTGTTGCTTTTTTTTTCTTTCCATTTTACTTTTTCTTATATTATGAGACAGAGGTACGCGATGTCAATAATGGTATTGTTCATTTCTCTAAATCAATAAACAGCAGATCAGTGTGATTAAAATTCACCATTTTGCCTATCCCACTATAATAAGAAATCAGTAGACTCGAGAACCTCTTGTGGCGAGTATTTGCATATTATTATTATTGTCATTGTCATTATTATTATTATTATTATGAGAACAATCAAAATATTTTTAAAAAGCTTTTTAAAAAACAAAGCTTATATAATGGGAAGAACAGCAAAACCACGGCTATATATCTCAATACTGTACGGTTTAACTGACTTTGCCTACATAATACAAGAATAATTAATTATTTCTAATTGGTCAACTAATAGGTTAATTGTTTAATTGATTCCTGTATTTTCATCGACTATTAATAATTGTACAAAATTTCAGCTCGATCTAATGGAAAGTGGGAGAAAATAACGTGTACAAAATGTGTACCAGACAGACAGACGGAAGGGTTAATATAAGCTTTGTACCAGACAGACGGACGGAGAGAGTTAATATAAGCTTTGTACCAGACAGACGGACAGAGAGAGTTAATATAAGCTTTGTACCAGACAGACAGAAGGAGAGAGTTAATATAAGCTTTGTACCAGACAGACAGAAGGAGAGAGTTAATATAAGCTTTGTACCAGACAGACAGAAGGAGAGAGTTAATATAAGCTTTGTACCAGACAGACAGACGGAGAGAGTTAATATAAGCTTTGTACCAGACAGACGGACAGAGAGAGTTAATATAAGCTTTGTACCAGACAGACAGAAGGAGAGAGTTAATATAAGCTTTGTACCAGACAGACAGAAGGAGAGAGTTAATATAAGCTTTGTACCAGACAGACAGAAGGAGAGAGTTAATATACGCTTTGTACCAGACAGACAGAAGGAGAGAGTTAATATACGCTTTGTACCAGACAGACAGACGGAGAGAGTTAATATAAGCTTTGTACCAGACAGACAGAAGGAGAGAGTTAATATAAGCTTTGTACCAGACAGACAGACGGAGAGAGTTAATATAAGCTTTGTACCAGACAGACGGAAGGAGAGAGTTAATATAAGCTTTGTACCAGACAGACAGACGGAGAGAGTTAATATAAGCTTTGTACCAGACAGACAGACGGAGAGAGTTAATATAAGCTTTGTACCAGACAGACAGACGGAGAGAGTTAATATAAGCTTTGTACCAGACAGACGGAAGGAGAGAGTTAATATAAGCTTTGTACCAGACAGACAGACGGAGAGAGTTAATATAAGCTTTGTACCAGACAGACAGACGGAGAGAGTTAATATAAGCTTTGTACCAGACAGGCGGAAGGAGAGAGTTAATATAAGCTTTGTAATAAGATATATACCGATATGTTCTTATCTATCTAAGCACATATTTAAAAGCAATTTATTAACTGCCAGGGTGGCAGTGCGCTCTGGCCTTAGCGTTCAATCGTCTCAATTGCCCCGTGGTCAAACCCTGCCCAACGCCATCCTCTGCCGTCCTGTAGGAGGTTAGGGCTGGAATATGATTATCTTCAAATCTGAATGAAACATTCGAAACATTTAATGATATTAAATGCATGGTTTTGGTCAATTTTTGATTTAAGTCAATCAGTATTCCTGCCTTAGATTACTACATACTAGAGCCTAATCCAGTTTACTACAAATAAAATGACATCATTCAGTGGCCTTTAATATTATTTCTTATACTCTCGTGTTTAATGGCGCGGCATTGGCCCCTTTAACTATCCGTTAGTCCCGGGCATGCTACCCTGCCTCATAGTGGCGCCCGGGGTGGAAACGATAGTAGGAGGAAACGATTAGGCTAAAGGGTATCAAAACGAGACTTCCGTGGGGGTGCCTAAGGGGGTGCGAGAGCATTCTCATTGCAATGTGCGGAGTTGTGAAAAAGCTCCCACAACCTTGTCACAATCCAGGCGCCGTTCCTCAAGGGGCCGTTACATAAATGGCGTGTCCTGCACGGTTAGCCTGGTATAGAAAAGAAAAATGGCAGGGGTCCCGGTGCACGCGGTCTCTGGCCGCGATTCTGACACCCCGCCAGACAGAACAGTGTACACTGTTCTCATTCAGGCCGTGAAAGGGAGCTCTTGTTCATGTTTGCTGGCTTAGAGTTCCAAGAGCCGAAGGCTCAACTCTACCTGACAGTTTCAAGAATAAGAATCCCTTAGTCTGTTGGACCGTTGGGGCACCATGCAAGAGTCGTCGACCATCTTTCTCCATTCCTCTCTGTCTTTTGCCTTAGTTTAGAACCTCTTTCATTGGCGCCCAATAAAACATTAATCAATACTTTGTCTTCTCGGCATGAGCCGATTTTTTGTTCTACGTCACTTCCTAGTGACCTATTTTCGTGGATTACTCCCTCCTTCTAATCATCAATCTTTTATCGGGCACTCGTGCCTGTTTACTGTACGTGGCCGCATATTGTTCAAAGTTTAATTAATTTCTTCACAGGCTAAAGACTAAAACATGGAGTAGAAAAAAAAAGATGCGTTTGACCTGTTAGTTGATGGCAGACATCTGCTGAATTACCTTCTGCTTACACAAAAAGCAAAAAAAAAAAAAAAAAACCAAAACAGGTGGAGAATATTGAAATTCTATAACGAATTTTATGAAAGAAAAATATTTTGAAACTAGCACACACATATACACACACATCAAGGTAGAAGCGGGTTGGGTTAATAACCATTGGGGAATAAAGTCGTATCAGTTTCGTTATTTTTCTTCTTATATAAATTTTGAGGGGGAAAAAAAAAGGTTGGAATTATTGCTTTCAAATGTGTTACATCAAACAACAGGGGAAGATAATGAATGGGTCCGTTACAAGATCAAGTACAAACAGGAAATGCCCTTCAATACCGTGAAGTGATGGAAGTTGGGATGGTTCAGGACATGAATCACTGGTCAAGATTAGATTCGGGAGAAAAAAATGAACTACGCCAGAAGTACGCCAGAAGTACGCCAGAACTACGCCAGAAGTACGCCAGAAGTACGCCAGAACTACGCCAGAAGTACGCCAGAACTACGCCAGAACTACGCCAGAACTACGCCAGAAGTACGCCAGAACTACGCCAGAACTACGCCAGAACTACGCCAGAACTACGCCAGAAGTACGCCAGAACTACGCCAGAAGTACGCCAGAACTACGCCAGAACCACGCCAGAAGTACGCCAGAACTACGCCAGAACTACACCAGAACTACGCCAGAACTACGCCAGAACTACGCCAGAAGTACGCCAGAACTACGCCAGAAGTACGCCAGAACTACGCCAGAAGTACGCCAGAACTACGCCAGAACTACGCCAGAAGTACGCCAGAAGTACGCCAGAACTACGCCAGAAGTACGCCAGAACTACGCCAGAAGTACGCCAGAACTACGCCAGAAGTACGCCAGAACTACGCCAGAAGTACGCCAGAAGAATAGCTGCCTATCAAATGCGTGCACCTTATAAACGGGCGTAGTGGAGAACTTTGGTTGCCGAACCAGTCAGAGCACTCATTAGTGAATGAAGGGTACAGACAGGGCCGGTCTTAGGCCACTGCAACCTATGCGGTCGCAGTGGGCCCCGCTCTTTCATAGGCCCCGCGCGATGCGAACTCTTAAGTGTAAATTATTAAATAAAACCATTTTAACTTATTACTAAAGCGTTCTTGGAATTCTCTTTAAATTATAAAATATAAGAAAAAGTATGAAAATCTCCTGAAATTATTAAAATCTTAAAACTGATGCGAATCTCCTTAAAAATAACAAAATTGTCATTTCGGGGTGTCATTCAATATGAAGAACTCTAATCCTACTCGCGATTAAAAAAAAAAGGCATTGTCAACTTTCATTTAATAAAAATATAATAATAAGTCGAATTGTAACCAAAACAAGAAGTTCGAATACTTAATTTACTTTTATAGTCACTGGCAAACTAATATATGTAAATCTAAATCTATCTCGACTTCTGAGGAAAAAAAATCGAAATTTTGCTAGTAGATAGTAAATCTTAAATGCAGATCTGAATGTTTATCGCTTTTTGTTGGAAAACTACTATCTACTGTAAAGTAAATGTAAAGTTAATTTGACAGTGTTTTTGTACTTAGTAAAAGTATAAATACAATGCAAAGACGACTTTATTTTTTAATACAAAATGTTAATTTTTACTTATTATCCTTATCACAACCCAAATTAGGCCCCGCGCAATCCGTTTCGCATAGGGCCCCGCAACTTGTAGGAAAGGCCCTGGGTACAGACGATGATGAGAATGGTATTACAGAGCACGTGATCACAACGACGGAAACGCAAACGAGCAACAAAAAATGTAAAGCATTTCAGACCAGAAACAAACTGGAAACTGAATTCCCACATTGGCAGACAGACCACAAACATGGGGTTAGTGGGAGGGAAGAGAGGGAGAGAGGGAGAGGAGGAAAAGATGAAAGAAGGAGAAGGGATGAGATGAAAGAGAAGGAAGAGATAGAAGAGAGGTAAGAAATGGAAGAGATGGAATATATGAAAGAGATGGAAGAGATGGAATATATGAAAGAGATGGAAGAGATGGAATATATGAAAGAGATGGAAGAGATGGAATATATGAAAGAGATGGAAGAGATGGAAGAGATGAAAGAGATGGAAGAGATGAATATATGAAAGAGATGGAAGAGATGGAAGAGATGAAAGAGATGAAAGAGATGGAAGAGATGAATATATGAAAGAGATGGAAGAGATGAAAGAGATGGAAGAGATGAAAGAGATGAATAAATGAGAGAGATGGAAGAAATTAAAGAGATGGAAGAGATGAAAGAGATGGAAGAGATGAAAGAGATGGAAGAGATGAAAGAGATGGAAGAGATGAAAGAGATGGAAGAGATAAAAGAGATGGAAGAGATGAAAGAGATGGAAGAGATGAAAGAGATGAATATATGAAAGAGATGGAAGAAATTAAAGAGATGAAAGAGATGGAAGAGATAGAAGTAATGGAGGAGATGGAAGAGATAGAAGAGAAGTAAGAAATGGAAGACAAGTAAATCTCAAATATAGCAGAGCACTAGGGCTCTACGTCAGCTAACCAAGCCCTAAGTCTCTACTATATCTCAAGGTTTATTGTTTAAATCTACTTGCTAGACTACTTATGTAACACTGAAGACCATTGTTTGTATTTTAATTAATTGCGTAATTATATTGTTCGATGTTAATTTTAATTTTGCTAATTCCTTTCGGGGCCAACAAATTCACTTTGCATGGGGCCTCCAATTACTTAAGGCCGGCCCTGATACTACATAAATTAACTTACCTACATGCAAAACACACACACACAAAAACAACCTATATACCTAGACACAGGTTAGCAGTTGACCTATTTATCACTTACTACAGCCAGCGCCCATTAAAAATCCAGACAACACTGTTTATGTTCCCCCTAAGTATAAACGCTGGGTAAATAGACTAAGTCTTCCAACTCCCCTTCCCGAGATGGGCGCCCCTTGCAGTTTAGATTTGTTGTGGAAAGCTACAGAGATTCAGGTAGGCGACCTAACAACCAAAATATAAGTCTAGCTGGTCAGTTCAACGGTAGGCCTATAATAGCAAACTAAACATGAGTTAACACACACTCACTATTATCGCCATAAGTTTGACATATTAAGCTAATAGGTCCAAGACATAATATAGAGTTTATGAATTCTTATAGTTGGGTAACTTACTTAGCTGAATAACAAAAATACACTCATTTAACTTTTGGCGCACTGTCCTCTATGCAGACGTGTCAATATCTCTCTAGCCTCCCCTTTCTCGTCCACCCCCACCCATTCGTCTTTTAGTCTCATCTCTCTCTTTCTCCCTCTCTCTCTCACTTTCTCCCTCTTCCTGCCTTCTCGCGTTCTTTCTCTCCTTCCCTTCCACCCTTCTTTCTCTATCTCTCTCTCTCTCTCTCTCCTCTCTTTCTCCCTCTCTCTCTCTCCTCTCTCTCCTCTCACTTTCTCCCTCCCTCTCTCTCTCCTCTCTTTCTCCCCCTCTCTCCTTTCTCTCTCCCTCCCTCTCTCCCTCCTCTCTCTCTTCTCTCTCTCGTTCTCCCTCTCTTTCTCTTTCTCCCTCTCTCTCTCTCCCCTCTCTCCTCTCTGTCTCCCCCTCTCTCCTTTCTCTCTCCCTCCCTCTCTCCCTCCTCTCTCTCTTTCTCCCTCTCTCTCCTCTCTCTCTCTCTCTCTCTCTCTCTCTCTCTCTCTCTTGGTGTTAGAGTTGATTCTTAGACCCACTATTCTCTACTATCTTCTCTCTTTCACATTGTTTGATTTGTAGACATGAAAAACTTGAAATGAATACATTACACCAGTGGTTCCCAAACTGTGCTCCGAGGAACCTTAGTGTTCCGGAAGCCTGAATAGGTGTTCCACGAACTACTTAAATAATTTAACTAGTAAGCCAACACGTTAATTAATCTCTCTACAAAAATAAGCGAAGTTTTTCCGCTAAATACTCAAAATGTGCGAAGTGTTCCTTGAAGGTAAAAGATTGGGAAACAGTGAATCACACCAATCAAATCATTGTTCAAAGAATTTCAAGTTGGATGTTTATAATTGTTAAATTGACATTAAATGGCCATTTTTTTTGGTCGACAAATCGGATTCTAGTTTGAATGTATATATGTATATTATTAGGATGCACTGGCGGATCCAGAACTTTGGAGTGGGGGGGCGATTTTTTTCCAACCCTAACCCTAACACCCAGTACACCCTAACCCTATGCATAAACGTGCGTACAGCATGTATATATATATATATATATATATATATATATATATATATATATATATTCGACATATGAGAATAAAATAAGACTGTTTCTCAATCTTCGGCGAAAAAAAAAACAGAAAAAAAAACAGTCTTTCTCTTGCAAGCTTGGGGGTCTGGGAGAGCGCTGTAAGCTTCTTAAGTGGGGTTTGGGGCGAAGCCCCGACGCCAAAAGCGTTTTCTTGAATTTTTACTGCAGAAACGCATTCTTCTGACATCTACAGCTCATTATTTATCAGTGGGGTTCGGCCGACACCAAAAGCGTTTTCTTGCATTTTTCACGGCTGAAACGCATTCTTCTGACATCTACAACTTATTATTTATCAGTGGTTCGCCCCGACGCCAAAAGCGTTTTCTTGCATTTTTCACGGCTGAAACGCATTCTCCTGACATCTACAGCTCATTACTTATTAGTGGTGTTCGGGGCGAAGCCCCGACGCCAAAAGCGTTTTCTTGCATTTTTCACTGCAGAAACGCATTCTTCTGACATCTACAGCTCATTATTTATCAGTCCCCGACGCCAAAAGTGTTTTCTTGCATTTTTTACGGCTGAAACGCATTCTCCTGACATCTACAGCTTATTATTCATCAGTGAGGTTCGGGGCGAAGCCTCGACGCTAAAAGCGTTTTCTGGCATTCTTCACTGCATTCTCCTGACCTACAGCTCATTATTCATTCTATTATAAAGTGCCTTTTGAATAATGAGAAAAATATTCTAATATGAATTTATAGTCCCTTAATAATTTGCAAATACAACCGATTTGTTCTTTGAAAAGATAAGATACCCCACAGATTTAGATTAAGGCTTTGAAGATCGCCGCCGGAAAAAAAAATTCGATTAATAATATTCAATAAAATTCTAGTATAAATTGTGAGTTATAGTCCTAAATTTATTTAACTAGAAAAATATGAGATAGAGTAAAGGTTGGAAAAAGTCGACTAGGAAAAGATTATCTGGCTTTTGAACTCATCTCAACCGTGACTGTTATATTGAAAAATTTCGTTTGATTTATAACTTTTCCAAAGCAAAGTCTTTCTTAAAATAGTTATGATAAATTCATGTCAAATTACACAAACTCTGTCTGGAAAGGGCAAGGGCGGTAAAATGAAAACGATTAATTCTCGCTCCATTTTATAATTTCTGCTATTGATTGCATTTTGCATTAAAGAATAGGGGTTTGGCGACTCGATATAAGAATTTACTTTATAGCAAATATAAATTATATTAGTGACAGATTTTTGTAATTTTGTAATTTCTTACTATAATACAAAAAGAAAAAGTATTGATTTGTCCGATGGGGGGAAGGGGATTGCATGTATCGCACTTCCACCTGTTTATATTTATAGATATTCGACTAATTTTGTTCACATACTATGATTTCTCCATAAAAGTAGGACCGCCCCCCCCCTCACTCAAAGGGTTTAGATGGGAAGGGTGGTGGAGGTATTCGCTCTTCCCCTTCCAATCGGCCAACAGGTGAACGAAATTATATAAAGACCGGTTAAAATACCAATAACAAGTTTTAATCATATAGATATTTAATTGATTCTGTTAGCAAGCTGTGATTTCTACAAATAAATAGGACCGCCCCCCCACTCGAAAGATTATGGTGGGGGGGGGGGGGCGGATTGATGCCATCGTTCCCTCCCGACCCTACCAAATCGGCCAAAATACTAGAAGGGGGGGGGCGAAATAATCTAAAAATAGGTTGAAATATAAATAATTAGTATATATTATTAACATAAGTAATAAATTCGCATACAAATTGTGTGAATTCTATACTATAATTCGTCCGCCCCCCCCCCCCCCCTGGGGGGGGGGGGGTCGGCCGAGGGGGGGGGGGCGATCGCCCCTACCGCCCCCCCCCCCCTGGATCCGCCAGTGTTAGGATGTCTGCCTGGTCATGCGGTATGCTGGCTGGACTGTCGTTCGGGTCGTCTCAATGGTCACAGGTTCATACCTTGCCCTCTGCGATCCCCCATCGTCCTTCGGGAGGTTTTGACTTGGAGGTAGATAATCTTCAACTCTGAAGGAACATCCGAAACATGTCGAACATGCTCTACAAACATATTTATCTTTTACATTGGATCTCGTAGGATCTGTTGAAAATCTGTTCTATATTACTGGTCCAGACCATTTTGAATACATTAACGTAGAGCTTTTTTTTTTTTAGAAATAACTACACGAAACTAAATATGGCTATGGAATGACAAGCTGGCCATCTGTTTGTTTGCATGTTGGCCAGTTTTTTTAGAGGGAACAAAAAAAAAAAGATTTGTATTTCAGTTTGTTGTCGAGAAAAAAATATTAAAAAAATAATCCCATCGCTATTGTTCCCCAAAAGCTACTGAGATTTAGAGCTGACCTTTACGTGACTTCAAAAATTAAGGTCAAGACGGACGTGAAAACAACAACAAAATTTCAGCAGAGGTCAAATATGTTGACGGAGATGCCAAAATTTGCTCAGAAAATATAGAAGAACCCATTTAACATTTGACACTGAGATGCGGAAAAATGTGGCCAATGTTTAAACTGTGGAAGTCGAACTTACAGCAAGAGATTGGGTCAAGGATTTCACAGCGAATTGCCAAATTGTACAATGCTGCCAAATGTTAATACATGCATTTTCCCATTGCTGAAGTGCTTTCTCTCAATGGAGAGATTATGAATTTGTAGTGTGTAAGCTTTGGCCTACGTAATGTTGGCACTGCACGGTTTGTTGACGACTACAATTAAAACATGCTAATGTGCTAAATGCTGGTTTGTCTTGTGTGTATACAATACAGGGCTTAACAGAAATTCTTGGTTCGGCCTTCAGTGCATGGGACATGCTAATTCTTCTTTTGCGTACATGCGAAGCCAGGCCGCTTGTTTTGTATTAGGGATTTTTACAAAGATTCTCTTCAGGGTTTCATCATTCTACACCGGCCAAAAAACTAGCGCTCCATTTCGTCATCGTAACCTTTGGAAACACACACATACACTTATATTAACAAATCTGCACTTACTTAAAATATACTAAAAATTCATTCAATATTCACATCGCAAATACGATCCACACCACAATACACAATACTTGTTTATCATTTGATTATTTAATCGCCAAGGGAAAGAACTAGTGTTTTTTTTCTCTGTTTTTAGTTTCGTTAAAGGGGAAACAAATCGATGTTAATATGAGAATTTTCGTAAAGCATGGCATTAATGCCGGAAAGTGATGCCGATTCTTTTCTCCGTAAGCTTTAGGAAAGTCATGATTTCAATATGACAGTAACATCTTCCCAATATCAGGCATCAAACTAAGTAATTGTCTGTAACGTTTATTTAGCTTAAAATGTTTTTTAACCCTATGTTGACGAGGTCATTGTATGGTGAAGACGATTAAAGCTTATTCTTACATTTCAAAAGAAGAATCATAAACGCCATCCAAGTTCCAATCAAATTTTCGATGATACTTTAGGGTTTGACCATTTGACCATCATGTTCAGGTCACAGTAGACTGACCGTAATTGAAGCCATTTCTAGATCTAACTATTAATTTTTCTATAACTTGCCAGTGGCGTAGCTATGGTGTGCGATGGGGGGGGGGGGGAATTTGAAAATCCCCGGTGTCAGAGGTCCCCCAATTAAGTATTCAATTTTTTTTTTTAAAATATTACGCCATTATCTCATGTCATGATGTCAAATGTCAAAATGCAGAGCCCCCAAAGAGGTCAACCCCCTGCCCCAAAATGATGGCAAATTCCTAGCTACGCCACTGTATCTTGCTTAAATTTTTTTTCAATGATTCTGTAGGGCCCATATGAGAAATGGTACAGTAACAATACCGCATTTAAGCCAGTAGACATTGCAATGCAAACGCGTGTGTAGGTACATCTGTACAAATACCTATGAGCCGTGTCAATGACTCAATCTTTACACAAGTGATCCTCAAATCTTTTAAACGTTACCCTACGAAATATTTTCTATGAGATTATCAAGTTATAAAAAGCTTTTTTTTTTTTTTGGTGGAGATAAGAACTCCACATACAAGTATGGCTATATGTTTTTTGGTGGAAATAAGAACTCCACATAAAAGTATGGCTATATGTTTTTTGGTGGAAATAAGAACTCCACATAAAAGTATGGCTATATGTTTTTTGGTGGAGATACGAACTCCACATACAAGTATGGCTATATGTTTTTTTGGTGGAGATAAGAACTCCACATACAAGTATGGCTATAAGTTTTTTTGAGGAAATAAGAACTCCACATACAAGCATGGCTATAAGTTTTTTTTGAGGAAATAAGAACTCCACATACAAGCATGGCTATAAGTTTTTTTGAGGAAATAAGAACTCCACATACAAGCATGGCTATAAGTTTTTTTGGTGGAGATAAGAACTCCACATACAAGTATGGCTATATGTTTTTTGGTGGAGATAAGAACTCCACATACAAGTATGGCTATATGTTTTTTTTTGGAGGTTGAGGGGAAAATTCAATGAACAAAAAAAAAACACTCAGAGATAATGGAATAAAATCCAGACCAATCGTCGTTGCAGACCTGGACACTCAACTGTGACGTGGCAACGAGCTACTCGTCTCCACTGCCCACAGGCTGCGGCTTCAGTGTTGAGTCCTACTCAAATGTTTGGTCTCGGTTGAGACCTACTTCGACGATTGGTTTCGATAAAATCTCGGGAAGTGAGGCAGTGGGGGATGTCTTTTGTTTTTAAAAACATTAAATTGTAGGTTCAGCTTCACCTATCCCTTACTCTGTTGGACCGTTGGGGCACCACCCAAGATTTGTTTTGACCATCTTTCAAAGACAGGCCCGTACATTCTCTTATTTTGTCTTCCTATAGGCTTTCTTGGTCTGTTTCTTCTTGTTTCCCAGTAAAGTTCCCAAGGTTAGATGGTGTCACCCTAACGCATTCTTCATTAAGCAGTCCCTGGCAATGTATGTAAAATTGTAGCAAAGATTTACTTCTGTAGCATACTATTAACAAAGTTGTTTTATTTCCGGTACAGCTAGCAGAAGTCTTTACTTTGCCTCCAAATGCCAAATAAGTATCGGAGTTAAAGACAAAATCTAGGTCATTTCTTGGGGGTTTGTAAAATTACGATCCAAGTGCGATCCACTCCTGAGAGAACATTTGCCTCGAACTAAGCTAAATTCCAGACCAAACACATACATGTCTCCACAAATACAAAACGAGCCTATATTTTAATATTAGGTGATAATAAGCCAAATATTGTTTTATATTTTTTATGCAGTTCATCTGACACCACGAAACGGAATAAAAATTTTCAAATGTTGAAGTTACGTTGCCATGGATAATGACGGGGTACAAATTGTGTAGTCTTACATTGACATCATCTTAATTTATTATCTGCTCGAACTATTCTCTGAGTTTGGCTGGAATTCGGGCTGAAGCTGGGATCTATTCAGTTACATTTTTCGGTACACTGGACAGTTTACACACCTTTTTATCAACGTCAGCACACCGCTAGAACGTCCTCAACACAATAACTGAGACTAGCCTTAACTCTTTCTCTCCTAACTGACGATACCAGCGTTGATTTCAACAGAATGTGGTAAATAATTATGGAGAGAAAGAGTTAAGCGCTTGGTTAAAACACGCTGGAGGGCCAGAGGAGTAGTCGTTAAGGTAGTTTTGGATTCATTTTCAAAAATTGATTAGAGACATTGACTAGAACAGATGAAAACTCTACTACTAGCTGGCGGATTGTTAGTTGCTATGCAGTCTTCATTTCTTTCACCAATCTTGGGTTTTAGGCCCCTGTTATAACTAAATTAAGGAGGTGTAAGTCTACCTTTAAAAACAAGAGATTGTCAATTTGAGACTGCGCATTTAAATGGAAAAGATTAAAAACGTTCTTAGCTACTAGTCGGGAGAACATCTCTGAAGCCAGTGTTACCTTTAACACAATGCAAGTGCTCAGATTTGGTGATGAGCGCAGAACCTCAAAGACGGGTTGGCCTCAAAATGCCAGACGAAAAGGTGAAGATTCTGTATTAACACACAAGAAAGAGCTTAGGATGGAAATTTATTCTTCCTTTGACTGGATAGTTCAAGAAATAATCTCCTGATATGAGCAATATCATGATGTGGTAGATATATATGAAATTTTGGTCACCATCCCAGCTGGTGAATCCTCAGATCGAACTCATTCTCGATAGTGCTTATGAAATTGACACAAAAAACGAGTTTCCTCTTGGAACCAAAGAGACTTTAACGGTTTGTCGCATATTTGTTTTTAAAAGCATTTGAAATTCTGAAACAAGGACCTGTCCATATAGAATCAAGTGAAGGCATGCGAATTAATTATTTGCAGTTTGACGTGTCAGACAGTAGCTTGGACTTTGGTCTTCAATAGTCAGTTACCTGTCCGGACATTTGCTTCACTCAAATGGACGGGGCATTTTTTTTTTACATTTGTGTGTGTACAACTACAGGTGTGTTAGTGGTGTGTTAGAGTGCTCTGGTTTGAACTGACTTAAGAAACGATGTACACACGTGGAAAAAAATTCCCAGCATGCTGTCTACGTTTGGGTCTACATGACACCGGAAGTGAACACCGCTAATCTTTGGCCGGATATAAAAGAACTCGATAGGATTACTTAATGTTCTTTTTAAAAAGAAGAGTACATCTAATTAGCATTATTTCCCTTCAGTTGAGAACTCCGATGGCAGAAGAAAGAAAGGTGAAAATAGGGAAGGCAGGGGGCAAACATAGAAATTTAAAAAAAAAGAGAGAGAGAGAAATGTTTAAGAAAGTCAGAAGAGAGATAAAGTATTACCAGATATCCAGATCAAATTTATTTTTCTATTCTAAAGTTGAAAAACAAAATGTTTACTGGAGAATTAAAAAATAAAAATCGTTCTTAATTTGTTGATTAAATTTTTTTTTTCATTCTACGCATGTACTGATTCAGATCAAAGGAATACAGGCTGTAAACAGTCATTAAACAAGAAGTAAACATAGGTGTTTGAAGAATAACAACACTTCTGTTGGTTGCATTGCAAAACTGATGGCAGTGGCGTAGCTAGGGATTTAGGGGCCCAGGGGCTTGACCTCTTAAGGGGCCCCTGCATTTTGATATTCGACATCATAACATAAGATAATGGAGTAATATTTAATTTTTAATGTAAAAATAAATTTCGGACACTCATATGGGGGCCCCCTTCAACTGAGGACCCGGGGATATTATCAAATTTGGACACACATGTGTATGAGACACACATATGTCTGAGACACAAAAAACAATTAAGTATAACCAAAACGTGACCTCCTCAAAATAAAGTCACCTGCAGACGTCACCAAGAAAGTTGCCAGTTTGAAGCGAAGACTCTCCTGCCTTCTCGGCCCCTACTCACGAAGACTTAAGTAGCTCGCGCCAGTGTTTAAACTGGTACTGTTTGCCTTGATGAGGACACGACGAGGGTAGTTTACATACTCTATCCTTTTTTCTCCTCTTTAATTGAAGAACGAACGAAGGGGGAAAAAAAGAACAGAGAAGGGAGTGCATAGGGAGTGCAGAGCATTTTTTTTATTTTTTTTATTTTAAAGAGTTTCATGAGTTGGATAATCAACACTTGATGTCTGCTTAGCTTTGACAGGGGTTTTATTTTTATGGAGGTGGTCATTTTTTTATTGGGTGCTGGAAACAGGGAGGTGGGAGAAGTAAGAGAGTTGACAGGTGCAATTAATAAGTGAAGTTGAAATGAAATGCGTATGTGCATGTCTTCTCGGGAGATTCGAGTCGAACGTTGCCGCGCCTTTCCTTTCTTCTTGCCTCAAATGCAAACAAACAAATAATAAAACAACTTGTTTTGCGAATCAGTTAGCTTGGTCTGGTGGTCTCAAAGTTAGAATCATAGCAAGAATGTGAATCATCTAAGATCAAGACGGGAAGAAATCAGCTTTGGGTGAAATTTGAATGTACTACGAAATAAGGAGGAGGCGCGGTGGCTGAGCGGTAAAAGCGCTTCGCTTCCGAACCGGGGACCAGGGTTCGAATCCTGGTGATGACTGGGATTTTTAATTTCGGGATCTTCGGGCGCCTCTGAGTCCACCCAGCTCTAATGGGTACCTGACATTAGTTAGGGAAAAGTAAAGGTGGTTGGTCGTTGTGCTGGCCACATGACACCCTTGTTAACCGTAGGCCACAGAAACAGATGACCTTTACATCATCTGCCCTATAGACCACAAGGTCTGAAAGGGGAACTTTACTTTACTTACTACGCAATAAGCTGGCATGTCTCACTCGAAGGCGATACACACAGAATGCACTGTTAACGAGAACACGTCATCGATGTGTCAAACAGGACGATGATTCTCGTTGCCTTAATATTTCTGGGCATTGGTATTTCACTGGGGATCCCCTGGTTCGAATCCTGGTGTTGACCGGGATTTTTAATTTCGGTATCTTTAGAGCACCCGAGTTCACCAAACTCTTAAGGGTAGGCCTACCTGGCATTAGTTAGGGAAAAGTAAAGGCGGTTGGTTGTATTCGAATCATGTGAAAGACAGCATCTCTTAATAATGGATTTCGATTTTACTGTTGCATTCAAAAGGCAATATACGTTCATATGACTAATGTCGAGCAGTTCGCAATCCTTCAGTTTATTCTCGAAACCTACTTTTTAAATCATTTTTTTAGTGCGTTGGTAAGTTGTTGAAATTGGTGAGTTTTTTGACAACCAATATAACGGTCTTGGGTTCAATTCCACGTGAATGCACTCGGGTTCGCAAACTTGGACAAAATATCGTGAATTTCTCCAGCTTCAAAGTCAAACAAAATATCGTGAATTTCCCCAGCTTCAAAGTCAAACAGGACACGTCTTCAGCTGGAAATGGGTCATTGTATTGTTCACAGTGACCCCCCATAAAAACCAGTGAACTCTTCTCCTATTGACCTTTAACATTACCTTTTTAAATATGTAAGTAAGTCCTCAATTTTACGTTGCCCTATATAATTAGCAAGATTTTATGTAAACTATTTGTGACCCGAATTTAGTAGCTCTTAGTGGAATGAAAGTGTCACAAGCAAACTAATACTCATGCGTCAGTGCACGATATACACACATGACACTGGCATTCATTAAATAGACTTGCATTTCAATTAGTTCACAACGTCAAGTAATGAAAGCCACCAAAAAGCATTGGCGTAGAAAGAGCTCAGTCTTGTGACTGATAATGGGTCACGTGATCAGACATGGGGTTCCCCATGGCAGTCATGTGATTGAACAGTGTGAAAAAAACACAAAATGTATAATATTGAGTCAAAAGAAAACTTGTAAGTGGACAAAATCATACAACAGACTCGGACTTCAAAAGTCGATGATCTGAGTATATACTGGCATATCTGACGTCCTAATGTACATCTAAACATATCCAGCTTATTAAAGCAGAATAGAATAAAAAGGATCTAAAATGAATGTAGCTTGACCGAAATTAATGCGTTCTCGTCAATGATAATGTTACGTATTTCTGAATCTTCTGGCTAGATGTATTAGTTGGCACACAAATAAAAACACTGTAAAGAACTTGACTAAACTTTCAGTTTCATATAACTTTAATGACTATTAACTCTAACAATTCGTTACTGTAACATGTAGCGTAGAAGACTGTACAATATCTGTCAGTTTACAGTTAGCTATACTTCGTTGCAATTCATCTCTTCACTTCGTTGCAATTCATCCCTTCTCAACTTTCCTCGAGCCGTATTCCACAGAACAGACCAACGACACACTTCCCAGTGTCGCTCCAGGTCTCCCAAAGCTGAACCAAGTCGTACTCAAGTCTACCGAATCAGAGCCGCACACGTCTTACATCGACTGTATCGACTGTAACGGCTCAAGTCCACTGTAGTTCGCTGTATAGACATTAACGACAGTAGTGCACTCCAGTTAACTCTACCCTAGTTAACTTGCATCGAGTCGTACACATTTCTCTTCCACAGAGCCGCACACGTCTTACATAGTCTGTATCGACTGTAACGGCTCACTCACGACTCCATACGACTGACTTTAACATTAACTCTCTGGCTTATATAGAGTCCCTAATCGCTTGTCCAAAGTTGCACAAACACTCCTAGTATCCTCTGGAATAACATGTCAGGAAACTTCACATCCTGTCTTTATTTATACACGTAGATTCCAGAAAACACTCGCTGCAGTGTCATCAAGTCGGGGTCACACGTAGTGACCTTTATCTGTCACTGTTCATTAGTAACTGTCCCCCTACTTAGATCTGTTCGTCCCCTGGAACAACACGTGTGGACACGTCACATCCTGTCTTTTTTTGTACATGTAGATTGCAGGGAACACTAGCTGCTGTGTCATCTCGCCGGGGTCATACGTTGACCTCTACCTATCACTGTTCATTTGTAACAATAATAATAATTTTATTTCTATAGGGATATTAGCAGACACTACAGGAAAACCAATGATTTTGGCAGAATTTAAGTCGTTGGTTGGTTAACATGCATGCCTGAATGCATGAGGCGTTGGACGTTATCTTCTTTTTTTAAGTGACGTCTGTATTTTATAAGATAAGATACTCCCTTTGAAAACATAACATACATTAGCACAGACCTAGAGTCACATCACATCTTTACAACATTACAGATATAGTCACATCACATCTTTACAACATTACAGATATAGAAACATCACATCTTTACAACATTACAGATATAGTCATGTCAAATCTTTACAACATTATAGATATAGTCACGTCAAATCTTTACAACATTACAGATATAGACACATCACATCTTTACCACATTACAGATATAGCCACATCACATCTTTACCACATTACAGATATAGCCACATCACATCTTTACAACATTACAGATATAGTCACGTCAAATCTTTTAACATTACAGATATAGATACATCACATCTTTACCACATTACAGATATAGCCACATCACATCTTTACAACATTACAGATATAGCCACATCACATCTTTACAACATTACAGATATAGTCACGTCAAATCTTTTAACATTACAGATATAGTCACATCACATATTTACAACATTACAGATATAGTCACGTCAAATCTTTACAACATTACAGATATAGTCACGTAAAATCTTTACAACATTACAGATATAGTCACGTCAAATCTTTACAACATTACAGATATAGTCACATCGCATCTTTGAATAACGTGTACAAACTTTTACCTTTACAGACAGACAGAGTTGATATAAGCTTTGTAAAAATGTGATACGCCTACATCGGTTTAGTTGTTTAATAGCAATTAGGTGCTACAAGTCAACGACCGACAATATCATTGACAAACAGCTGATTTCGTTTAAACGTCATCTTAGACACACACACACACACACACACAATGAAACACACCATAACCGTCACTTGGTGTACGTAACCTTAGACATACAAACATGACATTGCCAATCTATCTGGCAAACATCATCCAGGGTTCATACTCACGCCATACATAAGGAATAAAATATTTGGAGCACGCCAGCAGTGAGTGCTTTGTTTATTCAATTTGAAAGCTTATATCAACTCACTCTGTTTATCAATCTGTCTGTCTGTCTGGTACAAAGTTTGGACACATATTTCTCCCACATTCATTCTCGAATCAAGTAGAAACTTATGCACAATGGACCTCATTCACCAATCGTAAACAAACAACATTTAGCCACGTGGTGCTTTATCTCTTCTATGTAATTTACGATCTCATGTTTAATTCATGATGGTTGTCAAGTGACAGTTTTTTTTTCATTGTTTTATCAATAAGATCACGTGACTAAATGTTTGTTTACGATTGGTGAATGAGGTCCATTATTTATTCCCATAGATAAGACATAACTCAGTAAAAATGAATTAATTAGTCAATTAATTAGTGGTAATTAATTGTTTAGTTTGATACCAACAAGGGAAACTAATTCTTCAGTATTCACAGATACGAACAAATATGTAGGGTTTCGTCCTCTTAGATTATATCTCCCACATCCATTCTCGCCTCAAGTTGAAACTTTAAACAATCGTTTATTGTACCTAAGAAAACACGAATCAACTAAAAAGTAACACATTAGTCAAATAATTATTGTGTTTAATATCTAATAAGGGAAATACATTCTACATTATTGAGATATGGTTGTAAGTGCGTAGTTCTGTTCCATAGATACGCTTTGTTTTATGTAACAGACCGCTATACCAGACTTACTGCAGCTCACTGATGAAACACAAGCGACGTAAACAGACCGATAAGCAATCCCCCGTCTAAATTTAGAAACACGCTAATTTCTCAAACTTATAGTCTCCTTCTGGTTTGTATCACGTGACAACATTTACGCCCAGACATTGGAAGTAGATCGATGGATACATTATAGATGGATTTAAAAAAAAAACGTTGCGTGTCATTTGCAGATGGCTTTTTCTTGTTCCCGGATTCTCGATCGGATCCACTGGTCGTCACGGTCAAGTAAGCACAGCGGAGTCTACGATAAGAGTTAGCTAAAGCAGGCAGGTTAAAAAACATATACATTTTTTTTAGTCACTCTCATAAAAAAAAAACCATCAGAAACCTAAACTTGGACTTTATTTCATAAATCTTAAAATATTCAGAATGTAGAAAAGGAGTCTCATAAAAAAAAGTATACCTTGTTTTCCTTAAAGAAAAGAAATTATATACTTTTTTAAAGAAAACAAGGAAAGTCTTTTATTATTATCATATATATATATATATATATATATATATATATATATATATATATATATATATATACATATATAGGCCTACAATATATATATATAGGCATGCAACTGACAAACGATTCAAAGCACGAATATAGAATCTACAACAAATTCACAACTTAAACCTTTAATGAAAAGCTGCAGGGCTGCTCGAAAGTAGATCAATCCCCTACATTCTCTCACCACCCTCCTTTATTATCAGTATTCTAAAAACTTTAAAAAAAATATCTATCTCGGGGATCCACGGGGCTCGCAAAGACCTTCCTTCAGGGAACAGTACCAGGAAAAAAGAAGAAGAGGCAGGCAGAGAAAGCGATGGGAGGACAACATAAAAGAATGGACGGGCCTGCCATTGATAGAGGTTTTAAACAAGGCAAAAGACATGGAGGAATGGAGAAAGACGGTCGACAAATCCTGCTTGGTGCCCCAACTTTCCAACAGACTAAGGGATAGGTAAGTAAGTTAAAGTATCTATCTTTTAAGGAATGGGGCGAAGCTACGGAATCGTTTTGTTAACCCTTCCGAACAACTCAAGCAAGAAAGTAGGAGTATCTCTATCTCAGAATCTGATACAAAAAAGTATTTCAAAACAAATCTTTCTGCTATAACGCCTTCTTTTTTCTCCCCACACTTAGAAATAATAAACATTTTTCAGATAATGAGCCGCACACTAAAGTTTTCATTTTCTTATAGATTGTATCTGTCTAGGTCTAAACATTTTACATTAATTCTCTTTCCAACTTGTTTTTGATTTGCCAGGGAGTATCAGAAACTGAAGGAAAGGTAACTCATCAGAATGAATCAAATGTTTCAGAAATGAAACCAAAAAAAAAATATTTGTATGTTATTAAAATAAGGTGGCTTGGTGGCTGAGTGGTTAAGCGCTTGGCTTCCGAACCTGGGGTCCTTTGTTCGAAACTCGGTGAATCTCTCGATTTTAAGGGCGCCCCTGTGTCCACCCGACTCTAATGGATACCTGAATTTAGTTGGGGAAAGTAAAGGTGGTTAGTCGTTGTGCTGGCCACATGACATCCTGCTCGTTGACCGTTTGCCATTAAAACAGATGATCTTAACATCATCTGCTCAATAGATCGCCAGGTCAGAAAGGGAAACTTTACTATACTCTGGAATTTGGGTCATCGGATTTAATCTCTGAAAATGTAAAGATGTGAATCTATTAACCACCCAATTCCTAGTAACAGTCTATAATCTATACGCATAATCCGAGTATGGACGAAATAAAGTCAGTTATTTATAGCACTGCCCTTACAAAAAAATCAACCATAGCTTTAAAGTGCATCTCTTTTTTAAAAAAAAAGGGTTGCTAACAGTTAATGCAAATAACTATATTGCCAACCATAAGATTTAAGATGTTATTGTACTTGACTCCATTTATAACATTAAAATTTAACTAACGCCCAGGAAATAGTATTGGCAATTCATCTTAACTCTTTCTCTCCGTAATTATTTTTCCACGTTTTGAAGGAATTCTTCATTTGCTCATTACTATATTACTATTTCACTCCCCTGTTATGATTAGGCTTCAGTAGCTTTGTTGTTTGTTATCAGAAAATGTATTTGGTATAGAATTCAAGGGAAATGCATGCTCTTCGAAGTCAAGTTTAAAAAATGAAACACTAATTTAATTTGATGAGGTCATAATCAACGATGGTATCGTCGATTAGGAGAGAAAGTGTTAAATTTTATCCCCCTAAACTATACTCTCACACACACAGACATCCAATTCTATTATGTGCCCCCATGTCTGCCAAAGCATTTGCATGGACAAAAGGTACACGTGCGCCAAAATGTGTCTAAGGTGGCAGCTCAAAATACCACTGTCTGATGTGATATATAGGTAGCGGAAACAAGAGTATGATGCAAGGCGACTGCCAACTCTTGAACAAGGACTAGCTTCTAGAATCTAGTGGTTGGCTGGTGATGTAAAACACAAGAGATAACATTGAGATGATGTTCTCTCTTAATGCCCACCCCCCACCCCCACCCTTTCCAACCTCGCACAGACCTTATGACAGACATCTTTCTTCAACTCTGGCTCGACCAGCCCGTGGCGGCCGTTGCCTGTTAAGTGTGAAAGGATCGTTAGTGCCGCGGGCGTTTACAAAATGACCTCCAGGGTGACAAAGTAAGGCCGAAATTTAAAAAAAATATTTAGCATCTGTGTGGTGAAATAGTTACTATTTGTTTATGTTTGTGTAACGTCGTGAGAATGTGTTCACAACATTGATCTAGTGTGCTACAGTCCAAGTCTCTTTCGTCAGTTCATGTGTCGTTCTAGTTTAATAAAGCCTTGTTTTAGGTTACTCTTCAGTGTTCCTTTATTTCTTATTACAATTTATTAAACTAGAAAATTTCAATTCTATGGATCTATGTGCCTCACGTATCTTTTTTGGATTTTCGTTCAACACTATTCTCAGTCTGTAAGTAAAAGTAATTATACAAATGGAACGGCTATTTAGGCCAAAAGAGCTAGACATAGAGCCTAGCTCGCCATCGGCTGCCGAGAAGTGGCTACACTGGCTCAGAACATTTGAGAATTTCATCTCCTCAGTCTCTCACTGTGAGATTGACAAAAAGAAATTACTGGAAAACTACGTTTCTTCGAGCGTATTTCAGTACATAAGTGAGTGTACCACGTTCGAAGAATCAATCAAAGTTCTACAAAATGTCTACGTGAAGCCTAAAAGCGAAATTTTTGCACGGCACATGATAACTCTTTGTCGACAAGAGAACGGACAAACCGTTGACTCCTTCCTACTTAAGCTTAAAAGTATGGCCAAAGACTGTGACTTCAAAGCTGTCACCGCTGAAGAACACAGAGATATCTTCGTAAGAGACGCCTTCATTACTGGACTGGCTTCAAACAGCATAAGGCTGCGACTCTTAGAGAAATCTACTTTAACTCTACAGTGCGCCTATGAAGAGGCAAGACAACTCGAATATGCCCATAACCATGCCATGGCGTATAACATCCACTCTGAAACTCCCTGTGGAGCTAGCGCCGACGAGGAGAGCCTTTCTCCAACGACAAAAGTAGAACACGAGGTGAGTGCGGCGACTAGTAAAAGATGTTTCTTTTGTGGAAACAGCCCACATCAACGCTTTAGATGTCCGGCCCGCGACGCTACATGCAACTTGTGCGGTAAGAGGGGCCATTTCCAGAAAGTCTGTAGATCGACCAGACAGACACTCAAATCTATAACCTCAGCCATAGTGAAAGCAGATGATGAGACGTCTCGGACTACAACCGTTGGATCTTCCTGGGCATCGACACCAGCGTCCGGTCTTACTAAATCTACTATTTCAATACTCGTCAATGGAGTACCATTGAAGGCTCTCGTAGATACGGGGAGCAGTGAAAGCTATATATCTTCTTCAATTGCTAAAAGGTACAGATGGAAATTAGAAACGTCCAGAAACAGAATCTACATGGCCTCTACACATCTTTCTCGCACTACTCACGGCCATATTTTCGCAAAAATAAAGTACAAAGATGAACAATACGAAAGTGTTAAGCTCTCACTACTAGATGGACTAGTATCTGATGTAATCTTAGGGCTAGATTTCATCAGCCAGCATGAAAAACTGATGATCCCATTTGAGGGAAAACGGAGCACTCTCCAGGTCTGTACGCTGAAAGCTGCACGAGTTGAAGCCCCTCGCCTCTTCGCTAATCTTGCTCCTAACTGCCACCCCATAGCCACTAAATCTAGAAAATATTCTATGCCTGACTCCAAATTCATTCAAAATGAAATCAAGAGACTCCTATCTGACAAAATTATTGAGCCTTCCACGTCCCCGTGGCGAGCCCAGATAATTGTAACAACTAATGAAAGGCACAAAAAGAGAATGGTTATCGACTATAGCCAAACCATCAATCGATTCACTTACCTCGACGCGTACCCCGTGCCAAAATTTGATGAACTGGTGCAGGAAATATCTAAATACTCAATGTACAGTACATTTGACCTCAAAAGCGCTTACCACCAGATACCTATCAGGGATGATGAAAAGCAGTACACGGCGTTCGAGGCTGGCGGAAAGCTTTATCAGTTTTGCCGCATTCCTTTTGGAGTGACAAACGGAGTCGCTGCATTTCAAAGGACGATCAACACAATAATTGAGGAGGCAGGGCTACAGGACACGTTCGCTTACGTGGATAACGTTACCATCTGCGGACTTGACCCCAGTAGCCACGACCAGAATCTACAGAGATTTCTCAATGCCGCTAAAAAGTACGGTATCACCTTCAACAATGATAAAAGTGCTATTGCGACTAATAAAGTATGCCTCCTAGGCTACGAAATCTCACAAGGGCAATTAAGACCAGACCCCGAAAGATTTCAAGCATTGAGAAACCTACCTCCACCACAAGACATGAAATCACAAAAGCGGGTGATTGGACTACTGTCCTATTATTCTCAATGGATCCCAAATTTCTCCAACAAGATCCATTTATTGGTAAACAACAAAGCCTTTCCTCCCCCTGAACAAGTTCAAGAAGCTTTTAAACAGCTAAAACACGAACTTGAAAACGCTGCTGTGTCGACGATAGATTACAATCGACCTCTAACAGTCGAAACAGATGCCTCTGACATCGCGATTGCCGCCACTCTTAATCAAGAAGGCCGTCCTGTCGCCTTCTTTTCAAGAACACTCACGAATAGTGAACGCAGACACTCAGCAGTAGAAAAGGAAGCATACGCTATCGTAGAAGCCCTGAGAAAATGGCAACATTACCTTATCAGTAGACCCTTCACATTGGTTACAGATCAACGCTCAGTGTCTTTTATGTTTGACCAGCAGAACAAGGGCAAGATCAAAAACGAAAAGATACAAAGATGGCGACTGGAGCTTAGTTGTTTCCAATATGACGTCGTATATCGACCCGGGAAACAAAACGCTGCGGCGGATACCTTTTCAAGAAACCACTTTGCGTCAGCAATGACTGGAGAAGACCTCAAACTGTTACACAACAACCTCTGTCACCCAGGGGTCACGAGACTCCTCCATTTCGTTCGGACTAAGAACTTACCATTTTCCTGCGAGGACGTCCGCAAAGTGGTAAACCAATGTAAAACTTGCGCTGAACTGAAGCCTAGATTCTTCAAACAGTTTTCAGGCACCCTCATCAAGGCTACCCAACCATTTAAGAGAGTAAGCATCGATTTTAAGGGGCCACTCCCATCTGCTACTCACAACAAATACTTATTAACAATGGTGGATGAGTACTCACGCTTCCCATTTGCCTACCCATGTCCCGATATGTCCTCATCTACTGTCATAAAGTGTTTAAATCAGCTGTTTTCCTTAGTTGGGATGCCAGAGTACGTCCATTCTGACAGAGGTACGGCCTTTATGTCGAGGGAGGTGCAATCCTTTCTGCACGAGAGGGGAATAGCTACAAGTAGAACAACCGCTTTTAATCCTTCATGCAACGGACAAATTGAACGACTAAACAAAACTCTATGGAACGCTGTTACTTTAGCACTGAAAGACCTCGATCTCCCGAACTCGAGATGGGAGCTTGTCTTGAACCAGGCCCTATACTCGATTAGATCATTACTATCTACGGCAACAAACGAAACTCCACACGAGAGAGTTTTCCGGTTCAACCGGAAATCCTCCTTCGGGATATCTATCCCCACTTGGCTATCTAGCCCAGGTCGAGTGTTGCTGAGAAGAGAGAACCGATCTTCAAAGTATGATCCTCTCACGGAGGAAGTCGACCTGCTGATGTGTAACCCCCAATATGCCGTCGTACGGTTGCCCAGCGGTAAAGAGGAGACGGTCTCTCTAAGACGCTTGGCTCCCACCCCCTCCCCATCCACAACAACAAGAGAACATTCGTTCTTCCCTAAGGGTGAGGATAATGAATATCCTCCAGAAACTCAAAACACGGAAGTACCAGTAAACACCCCTACGGTGATACAAGAAAGGAAAGAACCCCTGGTAGGCTCTGAGGACCTCCGAGCGCTTCCTCTTGAAAATACCCCAATTGACGCTCAGGAACTCGCTAGTGACTCCCAAACTGTAGAACAGGATAGTCAACCCCGTTACAACTTAAGAGAGAGAAGAACCAGACCGAACTATAGAGTCTAGAGTTGTTCCTCTATTGCACTACTTATGTTCTACATAAACTGGCATTGTTTATCTCTTGCTACTGATACTAGAGTTTACTTTTCACTTACTTATGTACATGTCTACTTACTACACTATTTGTTAATACTTAAAACAGAAACTATTAATTGTTTACAAGTCATACAACAGATACTGGTTTTTAGGTTTCTTTGTATCACCATTCACTATTGTTTACTAGAGAAATTAATATTTCGACACTATTTATTGATCTATTGATAATCTATTGTATTACAGGCACTGGCATTCTCTCTTCATTTATGCTATTGGCCTACTATATTATTATACTTGCTATTTTAATTCTAGGCGGGGTGAATGTGGTGAAATAGTTACTATTTGTTTATGTTTGTGTAACGTCGTGAGAATGTGTTCACAACATTGATCTAGTGTGCTACAGTCCAAGTCTCTTTCGTCAGTTCATGTGTCGTTCTAGTTTAATAAAGCCTTGTTTTAGGTTACTCTTCAGTGTTCCTTTATTTCTTATTACAATCTGTCTGTCTGTCTCTGTGTCTGTGTGTGTTGTGTATGTGTGTGTGTCTGTCTGTGTGTGTGTGTGTCTGTGTGTGTGTGAGTGTATGTGGAAAGTGGAGTGGGGGTCATGGCATAGGAATAGAAAGCGTGTAACATATTTAACTAGACATTGAATCGATCAATCGAAAAGAGAATTTCGTCTGCTAAATTTTTTTTTTTTTACTAATTCTTAAACGATTGTTGCGATGATGTCGTATGTTATTTAATTATTTTTTTGTTTACTTTGGCTAACGAGGGTGTTATCTGTCCAACACAAGTTCCAAATAGCTAATTTTAAACTTCTTCTTCATCGTTCTCATTGTTATGTTGGAGAGTTCAGATGACTAGACCAATACATGAGATGAACTGCGCAGTGGTTTCCAAATCAGGGAGCTCTTCATGTAGTTTTCCTTTCTATTGGGGTGATTTGGGGCCAATGTCTTATACGGGCCTCTTGGTAAAGAGAGCAGTTTTGGAGGATGTGGTCTGCATTTTCTGGTGATACTCCACATGGGCAGGTTTCACTGGTTCCAATTTTGAGCTTCCGGTGCATGTGTTGTCGCATTCTGTTGTGTCCGGTCCTGAGTCGAAAGATTAGACGATGGTCTTGTCGGGATAGCTTATAGTAAGCGTCATCTTTCTTGTGATTTGGATGGGAGCTCGTCCATTTCTCATTTATTTTATCTACAATTAATTTCTTCATTTCTTCTGGATAGAGTGTAGAGTTTGTTTGAGAGTTGGTTCTCCCACTCTTGGCGAGTGTGTCAGCCTTCTCATTTTCTTCTAGTTCTATATGAGCTGGAATCCATTGAATTACAATTATTTTAAACAATAATGGCAAATGCACGCGCTTATTGTACAAGAATGAATATCCAGTCTTTCAACGGGAATCAACCTCGAGAACTTTGGGTTCGATAGCTAAGCTCGTCATGACTCGGCCAACATATAAAAAGTGTAGGTCATGCATGACGAGCATTTCTTTCTAATTATTTAAAAATAAGAATAAAAGCGATAAGAACATTTTAAGTTCAGAAAGTTAAATATTATTTAAATTAACTACACCGTTTTTATAACTTAAAATCCCCCACTCTCCCAATGCAAAAACGAAGAATCACAACACTAGACATAATAAAGCATATATTATGTTTCAAGAACGCAGCTACTAGTTAAATCCTGTATCTAACACTGAAGCTGAAAAATAAAGGGTGGGCGCACCAT
>NC_074714.1:51892634-51910134 GCF_947242115.1 Biomphalaria glabrata
AATCCAGTGACGAAATGCTAAAAAAGTTTAAAACATCACAAAAAAACACAAGAATGTACAGAAAAGTACTTCTGATCCAAATTAAGGTCAAAATTTCTATGTGGATCTATCAGCCCTAAACTTCTTTCACAAAACACAAATCTTTAAGCCACTACACTTCAATTAATTAATTTATTTCCTGTAAAACAAAAAGTGCTGACACAATTCAGTCCGCCGTCTGCTAAAGTGAGACTTTCGATGACGTCATTAAAAACTGCTGCGCCTTCTTGCCTCTTGGTGAGTGTTGGATGCAGCACGAATAATCTCTATACCGAATTGACAACCGTTATGTGAAGTAATGTTTTGTAACTCTTCACGTGTCGTGGTGTCAGTCCTATCCCAATGTTACCCTTTAACCCCCCCCCCCGACACACATGAGCCCCCGCTCACCATTGTAGATTTGTGTACTTTAGCACCACCCTCCTTTTCTCCTTCCCACCAGCTTAACCACCCCCGTCCCTTCTCTCTTCTCTTGCCTTCCTTTTCCCTTCACTCCTTGCAGTGAACTTTTTTTTTTTTTTGGCGGAGGGGTACAACTTTTTTTTTTTTACCCGCCAAGTTCACTTCACCTTGCGAGCGTGGAGCGCGAGAGAGAGGGAAAAAAGAGAAAGCGATGCGCTTCAAGGGAGACCATTCATTGTTTACCTTTTTCTACTCGTTTTCCACTGACTGGCACTCTCCAAACAAGCTTCTGTGTTCACGAATTAGGCACTTTTTTTTTTAAATAGGCGTAGTTTTACAATGTGATCCGGTCGAAGAAGACAAAAAAATGGAAGAAATTCTCACCGGGAATGAGATGTACATGTAAATCCTGTCACTAAATGTAAATTAACAGTTGCATGTTTTCATTTCACAAAGCTTATATCAACTCATTCCGTCTGTCCGTCAGTTTGTCTGTCTGGCTGGTACACATTTTTTACACGTTTTTTTTCCTACTACACATTCTCGGAGGAAGTTAAAACTTTGCTCAATTATTCAATGTCCCTAACTCAACATGAATTTGCAACAAAAAAAAAATAAAATAAATAAAAAATAAATAATTGTTTAATTAATGGTAATTAAATACTTTTGTTTGATATAGAAAAGGGGAAATTAATCTTACAGTATTGAGAGATATGGTAATATGGTTATATTGTTTTTAAAAAGTCTTTTTTTATTTTGCTAGTTTAATTGTATTAAAAGACATGTAAATAATTAATTCAAGATTAGCTCATATCTAGTTTGGTTAATGGTATAACTTAAACAGACATTTGTTGGGATTTTAAAATAGTAATAATAAATGAGGGTTAGAGATAAACAGAACCCACTGTGTCCCAATCGCTCTGATACAAGTGTGTTCTCAGATTTCTGAGTCTAATCTGACTCATGTATATACCAAATACCGACACTAGTATTTCCTCACTGTAATTTTTAATTTTTTATTATTAAATGTAAAAAACAAACAAACAAAGAAATGATAAACGATTTTCGTAGGGACAAGAAGGAAAATGATATTGTTTCTGTAGCTGGACAGACTATTGAAATTGTGCAAACCTTTAAATACCTTGGTACCATCCTAGACAATAAACTAAATTTTACTGCAAATACTGATTATATCAGCAAAAAAAAGGGCAGCAAAGATTACGATTACTAAGAAAACTGTCCTCGTTTATTGTTAGCGAAAAGGCCTTGGCTATGTTTTATCACGCTCTCATCTGCAATATTTTAAGTTTCAATATCACTGCCTGGTATGGCAATCTGAGCATTAAAAATAAAAATAAACTTAACAGAATCCTAAATGCTGCTGGTAAAGTCATTGTCAAAAAACAAACCCCATTTGGGCAGTTATTTGAGACAAACATCTATAAAAAAAACTAACAAGATTCTCGAAATAAAGAATCACCCTTTGTGTCAGGAGTTAGTGATTTTACCATCACAAAAGAGATACAAGACATCGATAGCAAAGAAAAACAGACACAAACACTCTTTTGTTCCCCTGGCAATCAAATCATTAAATAGGGACAATCTGATATAAACTTTGTCACATGTAAATTATGAGTGAGTCTGGTGTGAATGTACACTTTGGTTTCTTATAGTTATAATATATTTGTTTGGTGTAATGCACAAATTGTAAGACAAATTTCTATACGGACAATAAAGATTATTATTATTATTATTAACGACGCCATTTTGCCCTTACCACACTGATCCTATGGTCTCGTAGCTATGGTGATCACTTAGTGTCTTCATACTGACCCCAACTTTTTTTTTTCATTGAAACCTCTCTGTCTGTACTGCACTGACCCCTTTGAGGTTTACTGTAACGACCCCATTGTGTCCTTACCACATGGACCCCCTTCGTGTCCTTACCACATGGACCCCCTTCGTGTCCTTACTGATCTGACCCAATTGTGTCCTTACTGATCTGACCCCATTGTGTCCTTACTGATCTGACCCCATTGTGTCCTTACTGATCTGACCCCATTGTGTCCTTCCTGATCTGACCCCATTGTGTCCTTACTGATCTGACCCCATTGTGTCCTTACTGATCTGACCCCATTGTGTCCTTACTGATCTGACCCCATTGTGTCCTTACTGATCTGACCCCATTGTGTCCTTACTGATCTGACACATTGTGTCCTTACTGATGTGACCCCATTGTGTCCTTACCGTATGGACCCAATTCGTGTCCTTACTGATCTGACCCTATTGTGTCCTCATTGTAAAGACCCAAACAGTGGTCGTCATGGTTAGAACTTTACCAGGGATCTTTACGGTGTCTTTTCTTTCATTATCAGCAGGTCACTCACGCGAGACATGTTTTATTAATTGCATTTGGAAATATGTCAGGATGACACAAAAGGAGATCATTAAGTACACACACACGCACTCACACCTATTGGTACACTGATAGATACATAGACAGATTACATACACATTAAAATCAATTTGAAAGAAGTGCTTTGAAATCAGCGGTGCCTGAAATATCTCTTGTCGTTTAAAGAGGAAGAGTATTAAAAGTTCTTTTATTTCTTTTGTTTTTCTTATCGTCCCAGTGGCGTAGCTAGGGATTTGAGGGGCCCGGGAGCTTGATTCCTTTAGGGAGTCCCTGCATTATGACATTTGACATCATGACATGAGATAATTGCGTAATATTTATTGTAATATTTAATGCAAAAACGAAATTTGGACACTGATTTGGGGCCCACCTCAAGGTGGGCCAGGGAGGATTTTAAATTTAGACCCCTCAGGCTCACCCCACCCTGGCTACGCCTCTGTCCATTTTCTTTCTGTTTTCACTTTATTTATCCCTTTTTTTTACAATTTTTCTCATTCTTTTTATCTCTTTTTTTGTGCCTTTTTTTCTTTTTTTTTTCATCTCTTCATATCTCTTTATCTTTTTTATTCGTTTCCCCTTTTTGTCCGCTTTTTCTTCTCCCCCCCTCCTTTTTATACAGCTTATATCAATTCACTCCGTCTGTCTGACTGGTACAATTTTTTTACACGTTATTTCTCCCACTTCCCATTCTTGGATCAAGTTGAAACTTTGCACAATTATTTATTGTCCCCAGCAAAACATGAATCAATAAAAAAAATTTAACCAATTAATTAATTAGTGGTAATGAATACAATTTTGTTTCATATAGAAAACGAGCCATAAATCTTACAGTATAGAGATATATGGCTGTAAATGTGCAGTTCTTTTCATTGTTTAAAATAATTTTTTTTTTAGGTTTATTGTTTAACGCTCAACGATATCTCCCGTACGTACACCCATCTGCCTCTGTGAGTCCCCTTGAGTTCGAATACCAGTTGTAGTTTTTACTTAACTCTTTCTCTCCTAACCGACGATACCAACGTTGATTCCACCAGAATATGGTAAATAATTACGGAGAGAAAGAGTTAAGAGATTTCAGAGAGTGATTCCAGTTGCGGTGTTTGTTGTTGAGGAAATTGCCATTAACCATAGCGTAGGCCGTATATCTAGTTTTAGCCTTGGTCAGTATTGGCTATAGACACGTATTGTGCAGGTATATTATATCATAATCGATTACATTACAAGGCCACCAGGTCGTCCAATGAATTACATAAGCTTGGACAAACAAGAGGGACATCGCCTAATCTCGGGGGAAAAAAAGGAAGTAAAGTTCCCCTTTCAGATCTTGTGGTCAATAGGTCAGATGATGTAAAGGTCATCTGTTTCTGTGGCCTACGGTTAACGAGGGTGTCATGTGACCAGCACAGCGTCCAACTGCCTTTACATTTCCCAAACTAATGTCAGGTACCAATTAGAGCTGGGTGGACTCAAAGGTGCCCAAGGATCCCGAAGTTAAAAATCCTCAAAAAGTCCTCACCAGGATTCAAACTCGGGACCTTGTGTTCGGAAGCCAGGCGGTTTACCGCTCAGTCACCGCGCCTCTCCTAATCTCGGTTCAAAAATTCTTTTTCTTACTGCGCTAATGTATGCATAAATCTTGAGTTATTTATGAAGAGGTCTGTGACCTTTTAAAAAAAAAAACTACCTCCCCTGAAGTTTTTCATTTAATAGTGGTGTATGTTTTTCAAAAATCTGCTTGCATAGATAATTATAAACATTAACTAGTTCACTTTCGGAAAAGAAAAAAGTAGCCATTGCATCAGAACTTTGAAAGATCTAAAGTATCATGATGTCCTATTTTCATATTCTCTTCTACTTTCTGAGTTCTAAACGGGACGTACAGACGGACGGACAGACAGACCACACAACACTAATAGCGACTATTCCGCTTTCGGGGGCCGCTAAAAAGTGTGAGTAAATATAATTATCGATAGAACAATTTATATACATTTGATATCATAGTTCGATAATTACAAAACGGGGCGAGCGTCGGAATACCGAAGACGCCGAAGTACGAAGGATTTGCAGTACTTCAAAGTGTTAAATGTGGATATCAAGAAAACGCTTCAACTAGACTTTCAAAGGTATAAAACAATAAACAATAAAAGAAAAAAATTATAGATAATAAAAATGCTCCTTCTTCCCTATTGCTATTAGAGCATAGAGCCTGAGCTAGCTAGGAAAACCAGTGACTTGGCAGAATTTAGGTCATTGGTTAATATGCATGACTAGATGCGTGACGCGTAGGACGTAATCATCTTCTTTTTTTTTAAAGTAACGTCTGTATTAAACAAGATAAGTTAATATTTGTTTAGTACAATTTGCTTGCTCAAGATACCAAACAAAAATAATTAATTGCCAATAATTAATGAGCTAATTGCATGTTTAAATTGACGTTGCGTTCTCAGGTAAAAGAAATAATTGTGCAAAAATACAGCTAGATCCGAGATTGGGTGTGGGAGAATAAACGTGTACGAACTTACAGACAGACAGACAGACAGACAGACAGATTAAACAGCCAAAGGAAACAAGGATGACTTTAGTTTGTAGATAGCCAGACAGAGTAAGCTTTATAAAAACAGCCAAAGGAAACGAGGAAGACTTTAGTTTGTAGATAGCCAGACAGAGTAAGCTTTATAAAAACAGCCCAAGGAAACGAGGAAGACTTTAGTTTGTAGATAGCCAGACAGAGTAAGCTTTATAAAAACAGCCCAAGGAAACGAGGAAGACTTTAGTTTGTAGATAGCCAGACAGAGTAAGCTTTATAAAAACAGCCAAAGGAAACGAGGAAGACTTTAGTTTGTAGATAGCCAGACAGAGTAAGCTTTATAAAAACAGCCAAAGGAAACGAGGAAGACTTTAGTTTGTAGATAGCCAGACAGAGTAAGCTTTATAAAAACAGCCAAAGGAAACGAGGAAGACTTTAGTTTGTAGAAAGCCAGAGTAAGCTTTATAAAAACAGCCAAAGGAAACGAGGAAGACTTTAGTTTGTAGATAGCCAGACAGAGTAAGCTTTATAAAAACAGCCAAAGGAAACGAGGAAGACTTTAGTTTGTAGATAGCCAGACAGAGTAAGCTTTATAAAAACAGCCAAAGGAAACAAGGATGACTTTAGTTTGTAGATAGCCAGACAGAGTAAGCTTCATAAAAACAGCCCAAGGAAACGAGGAAGACTTTAGTTTGTAGATAGCCAGACAGAGTAAGCTTTATAAAAACAGCCAAAGGAAACAAGGATGACTTTAGTTTGTAGATAGCCAGACAGAGTAAGCTTTATAAAAATAGCCAAAGGAAACGAGGAAGACTTTAGTTTGTAGATAGCCAGACAGAGTAAGCTTTATAAAAACAGCCCAAGGAAACGAGGAAGACTTTAGTTTGTAGATAGCCAGACAGAGTAAGCTTTATAAAAACAGCCCAAGGAAACGAGGAAGACTTTAGTTTGTAGATAGCCAGACAGAGTAAGCTTTATAAAAACAGCCCAAGGAAACGAGGAAGACTTTAGTTTGTAGATAGCCAGACAGAGTAAGCTTTATAAAAACAGCCAAAGGAAACGAGGAAGACTTTAGTTTGTAGATAGCCAGACAGAGTAAGCTTTATAAAAACAGCCAAAGGAAACGAGGAAGACTTTAGTTTGTAGATAGCCAGACAGAGTAAGCTTTATAAAAACAGCCAAAGGAAACGAGGAAGACTTTAGTTTGTAGAAAGCCAGAGTAAGCTTTATAAAAACAGCCAAAGGAAACGAGGAAGACTTTAGTTTGTAGATAGCCAGACAGAGTAAGCTTTATAAAAACAGCCAAAGGAAACGAGGAAGACTTTAGTTTGTAGATAGCCAGACAGAGTAAGCTTTATAAAAACAGCCAAAGGAAACAAGGATGACTTTAGTTTGTAGATAGCCAGACAGAGTAAGCTTCATAAAAACAGCCCAAGGAAACGAGGAAGACTTTAGTTTGTAGATAGCCAGACAGAGTAAGCTTTATAAAAACAGCCAAAGGAAACAAGGATGACTTTAGTTTGTAGATAGCCAGACAGAGTAAGCTTTATAAAAATAGCCAAAGGAAACGAGGAAGACTTTAGTTTGTAGATAGCCAGACAGAGTAAGCTTTATAAAAACAGCCCAAGGAAACGAGGAAGACTTTAGTTTGTAGATAGCCAGACAGAGTAAGCTTTATAAAAACAGCCCAAGGAAACGAGGAAGACTTTAGTTTGTAGATAGCCAGAAAGAGTAAGCTTTATAAAAACAGCCAAAGGAAACGAGGAAGACTTTAGTTTGTAGATAGCCAGACAGAGTAAGCTTTATAAAAACAGCCAAAGGAAACGAGGAAGACTTTAGTTTGTAGATAGCCAGACAGAGTAAGCTTTATAAAAACAGCCAAAGGAAACGAGGAAGACTTTAGTTTGTAGATAGCCAGACAGAATAAGCTTTATAAAAACAGCCAAAGGAAACGAGGAAGACTTTAGTTTGTAGATAGCCAGACAGAGTAAGCTTTATAAAAACAGCCAAAGGAAACAAGGATGACTTTAGTTTGTAGATAGCCAGACAGAGTAAGCTTCATAAAAACAGCCCAAGGAAACGAGGAAGACTTTAGTTTGTAGATAGCCAGACAGAGTAAGCTTTATAAAAACAGCCAAAGGAAACAAGGATGACTTTAGTTTGTAGATAGCCAGACAGAGTAAGCTTTATAAAAACAGCCAAAGGAAACGAGGAAGACTTTAGTTTGTAGATAGCCAGACAGAGTAAGCTTTATAAAAACAGCCAAAGGAAACGAGGATGACTTTAGTTTGTAGATAGCCAGACAGAGTAAGCTTTATAAAAACAGCCAAAGGAAACGAGGAAGACTTTAGTTTGTAGATAGCCAGACAGAGTAAGCTTTATAAAAACAGCCAAAGGAAACGAGGATGACTTTAGTTTGTAGATAGCCAGACAGAGTAAGCTTTATAAAAACAGCCAAAGGAAACGAGGATGACTTTAGTTTGTAGATAGCCAGACAGAGTAAGCTTTATAAAAACAGCCAAAGGAAACGAGGAAGACTTTAGTTTGTAGATAGCCAGACAGAGTAAGCTTTATAAAAACAGCCAAAGGAAACGAGGAAGACTTTAGTTTGTAGATAGCCAGACAGAGTAAGCTTTATAAAAACAGCCAAAGGAAACGAGGAAGACTTTAGTTTGTAGATAGCCAGACAGAGTAAGCTTTATAAAAACAGCCAAAGGAAACGAGGAAGACTTTAGTTTGTAGATAGCTAGACAGAGTAAGCTTTATAAAAACAGCCAAAGGAAACGAGGAAGACTTTAGTTTGTAGATAGCCAGACAGAGTAAGCTTTATAAAAACAGCCAAAGGAAACGAGGAAGACTTTAGTTTGTAGATAGCCAGACAGAGTAAGCTTTATAAAAACAGCCAAAGGAAACGAGGAAGACTTTAGTTTGTAGATAGCCAGACAGAGTAAGCTTTATAAAAACAGCCAAAGGAAACGAGGAAGACTTTAGTTTGCAGATAGCCAGACAGAGTAAGCTTTATAAAAACAGCCAAAGGAAACGAGGAAGACTTTAGTTTGTAGATAGCCAGACAGAGTAAGCTTTATAAAAACAGCCAAAGGAAACGAGGATGACTTTAGTTTGTAGATAGCCAGACAGAGTAAGCTTTATAAAAACAGCCAAAGGAAACGAGGAAGACTTTAGTTTGTAGATAGCCAGACAGAGTAAGCTTTATAAAAACAGCCAAAGGAAACGAGGATGACTTTAGTTTGTAGATAGCCAGTGAGTTCTTTTTTCTTTTCTAATTACTTATACTGGTACAATGTTTATTTTTCATCTCGTAAAGCAAACAATTTTACCACAGACAATACTAAACGTTTTGACTTACAAACACTCTATAACATTCTCTTATCATTTATTTCTTATTTTTCAAGTTTAATGTTAACAATAAATAAATAAAATATCATAAAGCAAATGAAAGCGTTTGAATAAGTATTTGTTAAAATGTATTTCTCCTGTTATTAAAAAAGAAAAGAAAAAATATCTTAAACCATGAATATTAATAACGAATTATTTCCCTCAATATAATACTGGACATCGGAACATAAGTGGACATAAGTGCTTCAGCCACTTGACCCCCTAACTGTGAGTATTTTGTTTTCCCTTTGGATCAAGCCAGAGTGAAAGATTTTTGTTTTTGCGTTGGGACAGTCCATAATCTGGAAATATATATTTCAATCTAGCGTTAAGCAAGGTATAAAGATATTACAACAAGGAAAGGTCGATTTATTTATAACGCAGGATTTAAATAGCCTGATTTTCTTAAGGCACCCTGGTAATATCATAAGAAATACAAATACAATGGTCGAAGGGAAGCGTGGTCGAGAGGCCAAGTGCGCTTGGCTTGGCTACCTAGAGGCTCGAGGTTCGACACCCGACTCGGGCAGAGTTGTGTTTACTGAGCGCCTACTGTTTACTGAAAACCAACTCCTAGATACCCCCTACCCCTACTGGTCGACAAATGAGATTGGACCAAAAGCGCTCTGAGCATGGGTAGTATTACATGTTAATAGCTGGATAGCTTTTCAGACACAACAAAATTACATTGTAACTTAGAGAGAAAATACACAAATAAACACACACAGAAATCCATACATCTGTAAGATTATTAAAATAATTATCTGAAAATGTTTAAATGTAAATATAATTTTCATAAGCATAGATTACACAAAGATGAAGTATTTGACTATTCCAATGTTATCTCTGTTCCACTTGCTAAATGTTTGACATTACGCAATGCGATACCAAATAATGCAATATTATCTTTTCATTTTGCTCAATCAGATAACCAAAGTCAAGGGTGACATGGAGAAGAGGTACAATTAATATCCGCCCTTGACTCAACAAGACATTGAACGCAGTCTTCTTCTCGTTTTGTCAAATCTGCGATCAAAGGCGTAGCTCATTAATAATCTACCGAGTTGATATCAGGCTAAAACTTTTAGGCAGTCCAGATGTCCGTATTTCGCCGCATACTTTAAAGCTGTATCGCCTTTAATGGTACTTAGATTGACGTCAGCTCCTGTCAGAATCAGCTGCTTAACGCATGCTAAATGACCGTGTTTCGTCGCGTGGATCAAACTCGTGCAGCCTTTCTCGTCCGTTGCATTTACGTCTGCTCCGACATCTATCAAGATTTTTAAATTGTGCAGGTCACCCAGGGCTGCTGCAATCATTAGTGGCGTTATTTTTTTAGAGTTGCACGCGTTTACTTGCGCACCACGCTTTAAGAGAAGATTTAATATTTTTGTGTATTGAGTGGTGCAGGCCATCATTAATGGGGTACACCCGCTTGCGTCTGCTTTATTGACAGATGCTCCAGCTTGAATAAGAGTCTTCACAGACACTGTCAATTGGAACTTCACGGCCTTCTGGAGAAACGTCTCACCGTCTGCTGAAGTTTTGTTGACATCTGATCCAAATTCTATGAGCAGCTGGATGCATTTATGAGCGTTTTTCTGAATGGCATAAAACAATGCTGAATGTCCTTCGCTGTCAACTATATTTAATTCTGGTTTCCATCGAACTAAAACTTGAAGCAGTGAGCAATTTGTCGCTCCATAGATGACGGCGGTTTTTCCTTTATGACACCGACAGTTAATGTCTGCACCATTTTGTAAGAGAGTCTTGGCACAAGCAACCAATCCTCTTCTCGATGCTGTAATCAATGGGGTGTGCCCTGACTTGTTAGCAAGGTTGACATTTGCTCCGTTTTGAATAAGTGTCTCTATGTACGTAAGGTTCCTCTTTAAGACAGCAATGTGAAGAGCAGACTTCCCATCATGTCTTGATGCATGTTTGTGCTTTTCTTTTATCAAACTGTTGCCCAACATCTCGGGAGGTGAAGTTTTAACAGCGTGCACAGGAGCAGCACCTCTAATTTTGTCTTGACCACTTATATTATTTCCTGACAAAACATGCTTTTTAACCCATTCTAATTTAACATTTAGTACACTACTTAATACCGGTGTGACTCTACTGACATTAGCCTTATTGACGACTGCTCCTGAGGTAATGAATTTTGACAATAAATTATCGTTTCCGGTCTTCGCTGAATACATTAGTGTGCTGTGTTATCTTTTTCACCTTCTTCATTTGCATTGGCCGCCCCGGCTTTCATTAGAGGTGTCACTTTGAAATTATTGGAGATGTTGACGGACGCTCCTGCCAAAACTAAGGTCTCGACGCAGCCAGTGGAACCCTCCTTAGCGTCAATGTGTAAAGCTGTTTTACTGCCTGAATCAGTTTTGTCCACGGGAAATATATACTGTATAAGCAGGTCTAGGATAGTCCTAGAGTTAACTGTTCTGGCGTACATGAGGGCACTGACTCCACTGCTGCATTTAATGCTGACGTCAGCACCAGCCTTGAGGAGAATGGAGAGACACTCATCTTGCAAGTTTATAATCGCCAGCAGCAATGGCGTCTTGCCTTCCTTGTTGACTTCATCCAAAAGTGATTTGTTCTCAACAAGAAGAGCTACACATTTAGCATTTCCGCTTAAAGTTGCATGATGCAGGGCTGTGTTTCCATTGCTGTCTTTTAGATTTTATTGACTGCCTCTTTCTATCAAAATCTTGGAGCACTCAATTAACAGAGTGGTTTCCCCCAGAGCAACAGATCTCATTAACGCCGTCATGCCATTAGCATTCTGTATGTTAGCATCAGCAGCCGAGTCCAAGAGAGCATGCAAGCAGTCGACGTAACCTCCAGACGCTGACAAGATCAGTGCAGTGTTACCGTCAGAATTTTTTTAATTTACATCTGAACCGTTTTCAAGCAAAAGCTTCACACACCGTACATTTCCAGGTAACGTCGCATACATAAGACATGTGTTACCTTGTTTACACTTTGCATTGACATCGGCCCCTGCTTCAACTAACGTCTTTATATACCTCAGCCGTTTATTTAAAACAGCTAACATCAATGGGGTCTGTCCAAGATTGTTACCAAGTTCAATGCAGTCACTTTCATGCGTTAAAAGTTCTAAGCATTTATTGAAGCCTTTTATAGCAGCGACACCCAGGGCTGAGTCACCATTGTAAGCAACACTATCTCGTCGGGCCCCTGCTTCTAAAAGAATGTTCAGACTTTGAATGTCATTATTTCTTGTTGCTATAATCATTGCCGTATCGCCGTGATTATTTTGTTTGTTCACGTTGGCTCCTGGCTCTATAAGTTTGATAAGGCAGTCGACGTTTCTAGAGCGTACAGAGTGTATTAGTGCAGTGTCCCCATAGCTATCCACCAAATCTATACAGCAATCAATGGAAACTAAATCTCTCAGAATAGTGGCATTTCCGCGGTATGCAGCTATCACGAAATCTTTTTTTATTTCAGAACTTAGTCTTATGAGAATTTGGGCAACTTTGTAGCTGCGATTCTCGATAGCAATCGTTAGGGCAGATCTTCCTAGGTGATCCCTACTGTTGACATCACATCCTGACTCAATAAGTTCCAACATGCAGTCAATTTTACAATTATCCGCGGCCAGTATCAATGGAGTTTTGTCCCTTTTATTGCAGGTGTTAACGTCAGCTCCACGCGCTAATAAAGCTTTCAAGCAACCCACATAGCCTCTGGAGGCAGCTCTGGCTAAGGCAGTCATGTTTGTATTGTCAACAAGGTCAACGTTGGCCCCGGCTGCAAGCAGCATTTCTACACATTGCTGGTGACCTCTGTTGGAAGCATTCATTAAAGCCGTTATTCCTTTTTTGCTTCGCTTGTCCACGTTGGCACCAGCGTGGATTAAAATTTGGACGCATTGTGTTTTGTTGTACAGAGCTGCAAGCATGATGGGAGAAACTCCACTGTCGTCCACGGCATTTACTGAAGCTCCATTCTCAAGAAGTGTCTTCAAAAGAGATACGTCACCGCGTTTGGCTGCATGAATCAACTCATTGTTTTTATAGCATAGCTGACGTCCAGCCTCAGACTGAGTCGGCAATTTTTGTTCAGAAAACATGGGTCTCATTCCGTTAGGATTAGCGCTGAGTATTTCTTCTACAAGCCTATTATTCCAATCAACACCATATTCAACCAATGTTTGTAAACAAGCGATGTGATTATAGGAGATAGCTACACTCATCGCAGTTTCTCCTTTAGAGTTAGTTATGTCAGTTAAAGCTCCATTCCGTAAAAGTAATTCTACGGATTGTGAATGACCATGTCTAGCGGCGTGTATCAGCGCTGTGTCACCGTTCAAGTCTTTTATGTCGACATCAGCCCGAGCTAGTAACAGGACTTTGACGCTGTTGATGTGGTTAGACCGTGTTGCTAGGATTAAAGCAGTCATCCCCAAACAATCCGTTTGATTAGTATCCACTTTAGCCTCCGTTAAAACCTGCAGGCATCTCACTCTATTGTTTGTGGCTGCTAGCATCAGAGGCGTTCTGCCTGCCTTATTTGTTATGTGCTTTGCAGCCTTCTTGTCCAGGAGGATAGTAACACCCTCAGCACAGCCGGTCTTAGCGGCCACATGCAAAGGTGTGTTTCCTTTGGTATCTATTGTATTAATCATGACCCTGTTTTCGATAAGATATTGAATACATGGGGAGTGTTGTAAAGGTTTATCTGCTCCAAGTATGGAATCTGATTCTGTCTCGGTAGAGGTTGATTTCACAGCATAAAATAATGCTGTTCTTCCTTTGCTGTCTACAAGATTACAGTTTGCGCCATAGACTAAAAGTAATTTGACACATGTAATATTATTGCTGCTTACAGCAATCATTAAAGCAGTTTTTCCAAAATAATCCTTCAGATCTATCTTTGCTCCAGCGCTTATCAATTCTCTAAGACAGTCTAAATTATTATGTAATGCTGCGTACATAAGTGGCGTCATGCCTGCGGAATCAGTCGCATTAATAATATTGTCCCATTTCTCATCTAGTTTCACACAATTTGAATGTCTATGGTGTGCAATCCAAGAGACCAAAGTTAGGAAGTTTTGGAATTGACCATTTCTCACGGGAACAAGTAATGGCATCAAATCTCCTTCTATAACGAGGGTATCACATCCTTTCAGTAATGCATAGATGCAACTGAATTGATCATTTTGTGTCGCTTTCAGCAAGGGTGTTGCTCCAGGAATTCTAATTATATTGACTTTGGCTCCATAACTTACCAGGATCTCTGCACATTTCCAGTGTCCCGACTGGATGCAACACGAAAGAGCAGTGAATTTATTACTATCAGAGGCATTAATCTCTGCCTTAGCCTGAATTAAAAATCTTACAATATCCATGAAACCAAGACGGCAAGCTAACATTAATGGTGTTCTTCCTTTCTTTGAAGTCCAATTCACATCATAACCTTTGTCTACTAGAGATCTGAGTCTGTCGATCTCATTATTTTTTATTGCTTTAAATATTTGAGACACTTCTCTTCTTGTCAAACATCTGTCGGTTTCTGGGTCAATTTCATTAGCTTGAGGTGCCCAAATATTCATACATTTCTTTTTAATTGAAGAATCATATTCCTTTTGTTTTAAATTAGCTTTATGAAGGGGCGAATCTTTAGAATCGTCTCTCCAAAGAACATCGGCTCCAGCTTGTACAAGGGCATGAAAACATTCCATGTGACCTAAATTCGCTGCTCGGGATGCTGCTGTTCCTCCAAAATGATCAGTTGCGTCGACATCGGCGCCTCCTTTGATAAGTTCCTCAACGCACGCAAGAAACCCATTGGCGGCGGCATTCATCAAAGCTGTAATGCCCTTAAAACTTTTTCTTTCAATGTAGGAACCAGCGTTGACTAGTTCTTGAACACAAAGTTGATGACCTTTTTTAGCCGCAATGCTCAACGGGGAAATCCCATCTTTGTCGGCAATGTACACAGAGGCTCCATAGTGGAGGAGAATCTTTAGGCTGTTCAGGTGACCTGCTTCAGCGGCAAGATAAAGAGCAGTTCTGCCGATGTCCTCAGTAATGTCTAATGAGGCGTGGTTAGCAGCAAGGAGCTCCACTGTTTCGTGGTGGTCGTTTTGGGCAGCGAACATCAACACCGTGAAGCCTTGTTCCCATTGGATATCTAGATTTTCGACCGATGGTAATTGACGTTTTAAAGCGTCGAGATCCCCTTGAGAAGCAGCCTGCATTAGCTCTTGGTTGGCACTGTCGTTGTCATTGACCATGTCCATATTAGAAAGAATAGGGGGTGTCTTAATATTTTTCAATCTTTGTTATAATCTATCGGCTATTTCCGATTTTCTAGGAAGATTGTAAATATCAAACCGAAACATATTCGTTTAAACAACTATATTTGATGCTGTTGAATTGTAATTTCATTGTTGTTTCTTTGTTCCTGAAAGTAGAAAAATATTTGTTACAAATATTGTAGGTGTCAACGTATTGAACATATAAACATGAATTAAAAGTAGATCCTATTTCTCTAAACAGTGATAGATAGATAATAACTTTCTCAAACAAGTCAATACTTCGTATAAAATTAGACTTTTAGATTTTATGGCATCTATTTATAAGAAACAGCTAAGATAGTTTGTTATTCTCATGTGAGACCGAGGTATTTATAAAGCAAGTATAAATGTTGTTTTTCTTCAATGCTATTTAATGAGTGAGTTATGTACCTATGACCACATAATTTTACAATGTAAACTATACTAGCCGGTCGTACTCAATGACGGATTTATTTAGGGATTAAGTCTTGGGGTTTTTATAATTTTTGGTTGTAAGAAACTAAACATTTATAATTCTAATCATAAATCGGGTGGAGTAAAGTAAAGTCCTTGTATGTAAGAACAGTGGCGTGGCACATTCTAATTTGTATCTATTTCAATAACGGGATGTAAATAAAAGTATTCTAAATTGAACTAACACATTCTCTTTCAGTTTTGATACTTAATGACGTGTCATCACCATTTATGAAGGATAGACCAGCGCTAAATAAAGAAACTCATGACAGCTATTGTAAGCCTTAGCATGGAAACTGTTCTTCAATGCATGGGCGTAGCCGTGGGAGTTGGGGGGGGGGATCGGAATTTAGTGACTGATTTTTTGCTTTGATTCTGTTTATTTTAGGGGAGATTTTAATACTAAACCATCACTTGCCCCATCGCAGCCAAGGGGATTTTGAGTTTAAAACCCGTACCAGGGAGTTTTGCAGTCAAACCCTCCTCTTCTATAAAACAAAACCAAAAAAAAATAAAAAAAATAATGCAAACGACTAACCCCAAATTCCATGATAATAGCTAAGGAAGATTTTGATTTTAAAACCCCCTAAGAAATTTAGTATAAAACCCCCTTTGTCTAAATACTGTATCAAGCTAACCGGCTGTCTAAATACTGCATCAGGCTAACTGGTTATCTAAATACTTTATCAAGCTAACCGTTAGTGTCTATATACTGCATACGAAGGCCCGTTGTTTAATATCAAATATATCTTATTGAAGTAAATATATATTGTACTTACATAAATACATACCTTGAAACCAATTAGCCCCTGCCTGCCTTACGACTATTAGACCTTTGCCTGCCTTGAAAGCTTTAAGATATATATGAGTATACACGTATTGTTTCTTGGTCCCTTGTTAAAAGACGCGAGTCATTAATAATGTTCTAAGTCTCACTACACCAGAGAAAAGCTTATATAAGCTACAACTGTCAATCTCAATGCATTTGAATTAAGACTAAGACTAAGACTAAGACTAAAAGACTGCTTTATTGATCCTTACGAAATTTGTTGTGATTACAAGGACTCGTTTCTCATATAAAGACAACACAACAGAAAAAATACACAATTGTGGACAAAAACAAAAATTCAAAAATAGCGACCTTCTTTAAGTCGAGACTTTCAACACGTAGCCAACTAGGAAGTATTATTTTATCTATAGATAAACAGCAGGGAGGTTAATCGTTTCTTTGATGAGTTATCCATTATATATGACGCAGACTTCAGCTTAAGGATTTTAATGGAAAGCAATTAGAAAAGAAAGTCTCTTAAGTCCCCATACAGAGCACGCGTATGGCTTAATCATCTTTTTTTTGAAGTAACATCTGCATTTCATCAGATAAGATACAGTCTAGAAAAAAACCGCAGCTCACGTCGACTCATTGCCTGAAAGTATTGGGCTATTATTGGCTTGGAAGAAAGTCAAACGATTTCGTCCGGACGTTAATATTGCAATTAGTATATTCACGACGTCTTTAGTACGAAACATCAAGTGACGCTAATTCTCTACGTTATGTATGGGGACGTAAGAGACTTTGTTTTCTAATCTCCATGTACATTGACACATAGAGTAGAACTAAAAGAACACAATTGCAACATTTCGAATTGGGCAGTCTTTACCCGATACAAAATTAGTCAATATATCTCCTCAACAGACTACAGACTATTCAAACGAGCGAGGCTCGGTCACTTGGTTACCAGGGCCGCCCTAACGATTACGGGGCCCTATGCGAAACGGATTGAGCGGGGTCCAGTCTGGGTAGGGATAATAATAATTAGTGAAAATTTAGATTTGTATGAGTAAATATATCAGTTTCTATAATTTGCTTTCATTAAATTAAATCTGACAATGCCATTATATTTTTTTTATATTGCACGTAGGATTGGCGTTT